>NW_023605556.1:0-59999 GCF_013339745.2 Dermacentor silvarum
AGAATGCTCTCTGTTCACCCAGCGCACTGTCCAGTTGTATATACACAGTGTCCCGCAAGTGTTGTTCGGACATACCAGAAGCACAACCGTGGACAAGTTGTGTGTTCGGGGCTATAGCGAACGGCACATGACAAGTGCACGAAAACCCGTCCGTATTAAGTGCTATACTCGGCAAGCAGCATGCCAACAGCCGTGGCCAGCAGTCAGCACAGCTGTGGTGGGGAGGCGAGAAGCAAGTTAAGTGAGGAGGAGGAGGAGGAGAAAAAGAAGGAAAGGCAGGGAGGTTAACCAGAAGCACGTCCGGTTTGCTACCCTACACGGGGGAAGGGGTTTAAAGGGATGAAAAGAAAGGAGAGAGAGAGGGAAGAAAGCACTCGCAGTATAAACACATGCGGTTGTCCCACACTTCACAATCGGTCACTGAGGCCAGTCGACTTCATGAACTGTAACAATGCCCGCGTCGCTTTGTAAGCCTGCGACGCGTGGGGCCACGGTCCAGAATCTTTGTCTCTGAAAAAGGTCTGCTGTCCAATCGGTCTAACACACTCCGGAGAAGGTCACGTTCGGTCTTATAAAGATGACAAAACACAACACGTGTTCCACCGTCTCCTCACAGTTGCACGAGTCACAGATTGGTGTGTCGGACATGCCCAGAAGGAATGAGTATGCTTTCGTAAAAGCCACTCCTAACCAGAGGCGGCAAAGTAAAGTTGCATCACGGCGGGGGAAGTTCGATGGAATTTGTAGCCTCATTGTAGGATCCAGCCGTTGGAGATGACAGTTCGTAAAAATCGGGCTGCTCCATGACGTTTCTCTCTCGGTTTGAGCGAGTAAACGAAGACCCCTCGCAGCGTCTGTCCTCGATAGGGTATAGGAACAGTCAGGGTTTCCTTATGGGCTGACCGGGCGGCATCATCGGCAAGGTCATTACCAACGATGCCACAGTGCCCCGGCAGCCATTGAAAGATGATGTCATGTCCGTTCATGAGGGCTTGATGGAGAACCTCTCTGGTCTCAAACACCAGTTGTTCATGTGTCTTGCGTCGTAATGCTGACTGCAGACTCTGAAGGGCTGCCTTGGAGTCACAAAAAATGACCCACTTTCGAGGTGGTGTTTCTACGATGTAATTAACTGCAGCACGTAGAGCGGCAAGTTCTGTAGCCGTAGAAGTCGTTATGTGGGACACTTTGAACTTCCTTGTGACTTGTAAGGTCGGGATGATAAAAGCGCCTGTGGAGCTGGTGGCTGAGACAGATCCATCGGTGTAAACTTGCGTTCTTAACTCATATGCATCGTTCAGCAATGACAATGTCAACTGTCGTAGAGCTACCGTGGAATGACTGAGCTTGTTCGTAATTCCCGGAATCGTGAGGTGTACTTGTGGCTGCCGTAGACACCACGGGGGTGACAGTGGTCTTGCTGCTGGTGTAAATCCCGATGGAAGGCAGCCTTGATGTGTCGCAACAAGTTTCGAAAACGTGGCCTGAGGTCTTTGTGCCGGCAAAACAGCAATGTGATGACTGGGTACGCGACACAGGTGTCGAATGTGTGCTCTGAGGTTGTCAACCGTGATGTATGTTGGAATCAAGTAGTCTCTAGCAATCACGATTGTTGCATGAGTCGAGGCGCATCGTGGAAGTCCAAGACATGTCCGCAGAGCCTGGCCTTGCAAACTTTGGAGGGTACGAATATTTGTTTTGCATGTATTCGCCAAAACCGGCAAGCTGTATCGTAAAAAGCCCAGAAACAGTGTTCTGTACAGCTGCAGCATGGACCGTACCGACGTTCCCCAAGTTTTTCCACACAGGAACTTCATTATATGTATAATTGAAATTAGTCTCCGCTTCAGGTAGATGCAGTGGGGGCTCCATGAAAGGTTCCTGTCAATAATCACACCTAAGAAGCGGTGAGACTTCTGGTATGTAATATCCTGGCCATTGAGAGAAACAGGGTACGGTGACATGGGTTTGCGCGTAAAGGCAATGAGCGCACATTTTTCGATGGACATAGTAAGGCCTTGTTTCGGAGATAGGAACAAGTTAGGGTGGCTGCCCGCTGAATTCTTGCGCGTACTTGAAGACGAGTCACCGCAGAAGACCAAAGACAATATCGTCGGCGTAGATCGACAGGTGTATTGTATTGGGTAATAGTTCAGCAAGGCCAATCATAGCTAGGTTAAACAGAATAGGGCTCAATACCCCGCCCTGTGGACGCCGCAGTAGGTATAATAGTTGGCAGAGGGGCCATTTTCGGTCTGCACATAGAAGGACCTTCTGGTCAAATAGTCTCTGATCCATTGAAACATACGGCCACCGATTCCGACAGCCTCCAGTGATTCAAGGATCGCTTCATGTGTGACATTATCGTACGCCCCTTTCACATCAAGAAAGAGCGCCACTGATATGCGCTTGAGACATTTTTGTTGCTGTATGTACGTTGTCAGGTCGATAACATTGTCTATTGAAGACCTGCCTCGCCGAAAGCCTGTCATTGAGTCAGGGTATATACTGTGGCGTTCAAGGTACCATTCTAAGCGTGTAAGGATCATTTTTTCCATTACTTTACCTACGCAACTTGCCAGGGCAATAGGGCGATATGATGTCAGGTCTAAAGGCGACTTCCCTGTTTTTAGTAGCGGTACAAGCCGACTTATTTTCCATTGCAGAGGAACAATTCCGTCACGCCATGAGCGGTTGTAGTAATTCAACAGCTCTTGCCTGGCCTCCCGTCCAAGATGGACAAGAGCTGCATAGGTGATGCCGTCAGGCCCTGGTGAAGATGAACGTCGAGAAGCAGCCAAAGATGCGTCAAGTTCTTCCATAGTAAATGGAAGTTCCATTTCTGGTACGCGAGACACAGGGACGACACTAACACCTTCGGCGTGGGGGGTGACACACACGCCGGCGATCCGCGCACAAAAATTATTTGCCACCTCAAGTTGCGTCTGGCAGTGATGTAGGGCTAAGGCCATGAAGGGATGTCGCTGTTGTGGAGACGAGCGGAGGCCACGAACTGTCCTCCAGATGTATGAAAAGTGGTTTACGAGGGTCCAGGGATTCACAAAAGGACTTCCAACGTTGTTCCTGCAATTTGTCCAAACGGCGCTGGATTTTCTTCTGTGTTCTTCGTGCCATTCTCAGGTCACAAACTGCCTTCGTGCGCCTGTACCTCCTTTCAGCTCGTCGTCGAAGTGCCGTTAGCCTCTCCAGTTCTACGTCAAATTGGGAACGGTTCGCTTTCAATGTTAGGAGGCATGAAGCTTCTCTCATTGCCTCTGAGATGGTTTCCTCTAGGCTATGGCCCAAGTCTTCTCTGCATGCATTTTCCATATGTAGCTTGAATTTAGTCCAATCGATACGTTGTACTGCATTCGACGAGGAGGAATTGTTTAGCCCCCTGATCTTCAAGTAAGTGGGAATATGGTCACTTCCATGCGTTTCTATGTCTGAAAACCACTGTACTTGCGAGCTGAAGCATCGTGATACCAAAGTCAAATCCAGGCAACTGCTGTACTTGAGGCCTCGCAGGTATGTAGGACTGCCGTCATTCATCACACAAAGGTCGTGATCATTGGCGAATGTTACCAGATTCCTGCCTCTGGAATTGATTGCCGAGCTACCCCAGAGTAAGTGATGTGCGTTGAAATCGCCCGTTATAATCCAAGGACCACTGGTATGTAACAATATGTCTCGCAGTCTATCGCATTCAAATCGTCCTGACGGCGATAAGTAGACACCAATGAGTGTGAATGACACGTGTTTCTTTTTTACACGTAGGCAGACATACTGATTGTCATCATGTGGTTGTACTGCATGGTGGGCATACGTAAAATCCGTGCGGATGTAAACGACAATTTTGCTGCGCTCCTCGCACGTCGACGACAAAAATGGTTCGTACCCTGACAGTTTGATGGGAGTAAGTACGTTGGGTTCACAAATAACGATTATTGGAATCCGATTTGTGAAAACATATTGACGGAAGGATGAGATGCGGGACCTCAAGCCTCTGGCGTTCCACTGTAAAATCGAAGCTTGTCTGACCTCAGTGCGAAATGACAGTATTGGACGAGCCATGGTGTCTACTCAAGGCTTGCAAGTACCGGATTTAGAGCATCCAGTACCTGTAGTGCACTTTGAGCTGACGGCGTTTTTAGCTTGCCTAGGAGCACGCGAATGGCGTTCATCATTGATCGAAGCATCGCGATCACTTGTTTGTCCTCTTCAGGCAGTTTATCGGCGGGAGGTTCAGCATTCGTGGTTGCCGATGTGCGCTGTGGCTTTGCGGGTGGCTGTGGTCTTGGCAACCTAGGCCAAGCTGCATCAACCGCAGTCTCACTTTTTCCAGCATTCTGGTTCCTATCAGCCGTGACCGGTCTGGGCGGCAAGGGTGGTGGAGCCGGTGGATATGCGACAGACGCGGTAGAGACGCTGATTTTCTTCAACGAACGTCGGCGACGATATCGCCGCTTCTGATGGTTTTGGCAGCCTCTCGGTGAGACGAATGGTCTCTCGCCATTTGTTTTAATACAGCCAGCTCCCTTTTCATGTTTGGGCAATCCTTTGACGAAGCTTCATGGGGCCCATGACAATTCGAGCATTTAAGAACAGTGGCCCTGCAATCATCCGCGGAGTGCGTTTCAGCGCAGCGAGAACACACTGCTGCATTCTCGCAACGCTTCTCACGTGGCCCAGCCTCATGCATTTGAGGCATTGTAGTGGCTTCGGTACGAAAGGTCGCACAGGATGTCGAAAGTGGCCTACCTTTACATATGAAGGTAGACAGTCTCCCTTGAACACTATCTTCAAACAGCGTGAGCTGCCCAGGCGGGTAACACTCGCGATGACATCAGCTTCACTGGCTGGTTTCACAAGAACTTCCAAGTCGGAGCTGGGAATCGCCGAATCTACATCGTAGATGACACCGGTGACGATGTCAGAGCCCAGCGGGATGTGGAACGGACCTTCATTCCATCCAGGTCGGTGACGTTGCGCAGGGTATTCAGTGCGGCTGCATGAGTAACGTCGATCGCCAGGACGTTCTTGCGCGTGTTACTCTGATGTCGACAATTTCATTCGGCACCAGTGCCTCTAGCAGCACCGAAACGGTTTGCCTGTTGAGGCGTTCATGTTCCCGTTGGGTACAGCAGGAACGAAGAGGATGGTGTTGGTCGCAGGCCTCTGTTGTGGTTTTCATTCAATGTGCTCGAGGACGAAGAGGTCCTGGTGTTGCGTCTCTTCGCCTTACGGCTCATAACAAGTTCGAAGTCGTCATCGTCGGAGGCCTCCTCGCTGCTCAGTGAGTAGATATGGGTGTCCTCGCTGTCAGAGTTGCTGTGAGGGCCAGTCCGCTTTCTTGACGCGGCCACCGCTGACGTCGCCGAATCTGGCAGACGTCCGGGTTGGTCCGCGTCCATCGCCCACGAACAAAGAATCGACTTCTCAGAGGTACACGTATAATTCCACAAAATGGCAAGAGATACTCAAAAAACGTTCTGCCAAGCAGACACTTCGTCGTCGTCCAAGCAAGTTAAGCTTCGCTTAGAAACACTCGACCTAGAAAACGCTCAAGCCTTTCAAAACCAGCGAGTTGCCGACTCCTTTCTAACCAAGCGTCGTGTGTCGTATATGTTCGTCCGTATCTTTTTAGCACTACTCAGTTCCCTTAGTATCATGGAGAACTGAGTATTGATGGGATGATGTCAGGTCAAATGGCGACTTTCTTGGTTTAACTAGCGGCACGAACCGACTTATCTTCCATTGCCGAAGAACAATTCCGTCATGCCACAAGCGGTTGTAGCAATTCAACAGCTCTTGCTTGGCCTCTTGTTCAAGATGGGCTAGAGCAGCATAGGCAGCCCTGGTGAAGATGAACGTCGAGAAGCAGCCAAAGAGGTGTCAAGTTCCTTCATAGTAAATTGAATTTCCATTTCTGGGAAGCGAGACACAGGGACGACACTCACATCTTCAGCGTCGATAGTGAGGCAGACGCCAGAGATCCACGCGCAAAAAACAAAAAAATTCGAAGCAGGTGCTGATAAAATATAGGTTAAATCTACCTTTGCGGGGGAGCAATGGAAGTGTTTGTGCCATCTGTAATGAAAGTGTCTTTGCCTGGAGCAATAGAACAAAGAACGAATATTCGTCAGCTGGAATGAGTGAAAATGCCCTCGGGTGAACAATAGGGCGATACGAGAAAAGAAAGAAAGAAAGAAAAAGAAAGAAAGAAAGAAAGAAAGAAAGAAAGAAGAAAGAAAAAAAGAAAGAAAAAGAAAAAAAAAAAGAAAAATGAAAGAAAGAAAGAAAGAAAGAAAGAAAAGGAAGCAATGGCTCACTGAAGTTTTAATTAGCTGCTTACACGCGGTCAGCGAGTTCACGTCAAACAATGGTGATCGCCTGGTATGCCATTTCAGCACACACCGGAACAAAGAAACTGAACTGAGAAGCGGGGGCGTACTTCCCGTCCCGAGTCGTTTGTTGCCAGCCGCGACTTAATTTTGCGGGGACAAAAGATGCTTGGTGAACAAAGGCGGCCCGTCTAATTTAAGAAAACCGCTTTGAAGACGCCGATTTGATGCCTGGAAGGCTCACATGGGTGCATTACTCCGACGAGGATCGGTATTCCGAAAACTAAATTATACCGCACTCACCTGCAGCTCTCCTGAAGTGATAACCGAGTTCTTTGCCTCCGGTGTTGTCTAAAAGGTGCAATGACACTTTCAAACACCTAACTTGCGCTTCTTTCTCGCTGAAAGTGCAAGAAGGAAGCAATAAAAAAATATAGCGGCCATATTTAGTCCATTGCCGTTCTTCCACATAGGATACATGGCTAGGCAAACATCATGAAGCCAGACAAATTTCGACGATAATTCGACTAATTGCCTAAGATGTGCTAATTTAATTTCTAAAAACTTCCTTTAGGGCTCGAGCATGTTGCAATTGCGAAATTTAAATAGAGCGGTTGTAAAGTCGTGTCTGCTTAGCAGAAATCCTAAGACTACCCGCACTTTCGATGATGAGTATGATGACGAAAACGTTTTATTGATAGGAAAAGGAAAGGAGAGTTAGGGGAACGTTGGTCGGACCCTTTTTCCCGGCTTCTGTTGGCTAAGGCCACCTCCCTGGCTCTTTTCACGAGTGCTTGCTGGTCCTCGAGGGTTGAGCTGGACAGGGCTGCCTCCCATCCTTCCCACATTGGCTGTTGTGTGGTGTCTAAGGCACTATTAGCCTGGCAGGCCTATACCATAGGGTACAAATCTGCTTTCTGCCCGCAAAATTTACATTCGGCTGAAAAGGATTGTGGCTCGATAGCATGTAGTTTTATTATATTGTTAAACGACATGGTTTGTAATCTCCGTATATGACATTCTTCTGCTTTATCTAATCCTTTGGCAGGGCCCGGATATCTTCGCAGCGCAAGTCTTCTTTCTGGGGTTTTACGTGCCAAAACCAGTCTGATTAGAGGCACGCCGTAGTGGAGGGCTGGATTAATTTCGACCACCTGGGGTTCTTTAATACACAACGCAAGCACACGGGCGTTTTTGCATTTCGCCTCCATCGAAATGCGGCCGCCGGGGCGGGATTCGATCGCGCGACTCGTGGTCAGCAGCGCAACGCCTGCTGCTGAGCCACCCCGGCGGGTGCAGGAGGTGTAATACATCGATAGGCCTATGGCAATGGGAGGTCCGGTCTACGGGGAGGGAAAAGGAGGGACCCCGGGGGAGAAATGCTCGGGCCGTGGCCTGTGCACGCTCATTTCCCTCTACACCCTGATGACCTGGCACCCAAATCAGCTCACTGCGCGAAGCGAACACCCCAGATTGTTTCAGAATCCTGCAAGCTAGCGGCTCAATTCTGCCCCGCATTTTATTTCTATATGCTGTTTGCGAATCCGTAATGATGTATTCGGAATTAGGATGCGAAGCTGCCATGGCAATCGCCACCCCTTCCAACTCTGCAATTTCCCCATGACGAACAGAAATTCCATCGACCGTCTGCACTTGATGCACCACCGATATTGTGGAGACTCCTCTTACAGGACACGGAGGATCCATAAAAAAGGCTCCCTCTAATTTAAAATACATCTCGTCCATCTTCTTGGCTCTCGCCCTGCTCCTTGCTTGATGATATTCTAGGTGCATGTTTTTAGGGAAGGGAAATGTCGCAAACTTGCTCCTCCACTCCTTTGGGATGTCTTGTCTTGCTGCCCTGTAGTAAGCGCAGCTGATATTCAAGTCCTCCAGCACCTTCCGCCCCCTTTTTGTTCCTGTCAATCTGGCATATTGACTTAATAGGTCGGCCTCAATTAGCACATCTGTTGTGTTGTACACTCCCAACTGCAGCGAGCGCTCCGTAGATAATTGACCGACAGTCCAAGCGCATTCTTATATACTGTTCTAAGCATGACATCGACATGATTTAAATCGAACTTCCTCACCCGAAGGTACGGAGCCACGTACACGATTCGGCTAAGTATAAAGGCTTGGACCAACCGAAGAGTGTCGTTCTCCATCATCCCTCTCGTCTTATTGGTGATACGAGCGATCATACGTATTACCTGTTCGCATGTCGTACGGTGCTTAGTAATCATTTCTGCGTTGGTACCCTTGGTGTTCCACGATACGCAATGTCTCCACTTTAGGAACCGCGGCGTCGTGCACGCTAATTTCTACCGGGGCTTCATCTTATCGTCTGCGCATGATGAAAAGCGCCCGATTTTTCCGGAGAGCAGTGCGGTCCACACTCCTCGGCATATTTTTGGACCATCGAAGCAGCCTTTTGAAGCGCCCCTTCGATCTTCCCCAGACTGCCCTTGGTCCCCCAAATAGTGATGTCGTCTGCATAGAGGGCGTGCCGAGTTCCCTCTATACAATCGAGTAGTTCTGGCAATTTCATAAGGGCAATATTGAAGAGCAGAGGAGAGAGGATTTGCTCCTTGTGGCGTACCCCTAGTGCCCATAGGGATGGGTTCGGACCTGAAATCTCCAGTCCTTACATCAGCTTGTCTGTCTTGTAGAAAGTCTCTGACGTATTCAAAAGTCCTTCTTCCACATTGTGTCTTCCACTGATTGACCAGTATATTTAAGTGCTTCACATTAGAGAAAGTACCCTTGAGATCCAGGGCTAAGATGGCTCTACTACTGCGTTTGCTGAGTGGGTCAATAACTTTCATCTTGAGCTGCAACAGTACGTCTTGCGTGGATAGGCGCTCACAAAAGCCACACTTGGTGTGGGGCATGAAATCGTTTTCCTCCAATTACGCTGAAAGGCCTGGCATGCACTGCTTTCTCCGTCAGCTTGGCGGCACATGAAGTGAGCTAAATCGGACGGACGTTGTTAATGTTTACCTCTTTGCCCGGTTTAGGGATAAAGCTGACGTCTGCCGATTTCCACACCAGAGGCAGTTTGCCAGTTCTCCAGCACTCATTGATGTAATCCGTCAGGTGGCCTAGCGTCTTCTTGTACATGTTGGCGAGCAAGCCTACCATGATGTTGTGATGTCCTGGCGCCGTACCTCTTCTCATGCTTAGTAGCGCCACCTGTATTTCTTCTTCGAAGGCCCTGTCGAGTTCCGGATTACCCTTGCCTTGATACTGCAACAGAGGCTCGTCATCTGTGGTCGTGCAGAGGTATATGCTCGCGAGGGCTGCCACCAGCTGCTCATTCGTACGTGCATAGCCGTGGAGTGGTCTCTTGACGTTCCGCTGCTGCTCTTTCCTCGTCTTGCTGGGCTCGATCAGGCATCGCAGGAGGTTCCACGTGGACTTGGCGCCAAGCCCGGCTCTCAATGAGTCGCGCTTGGTTAGCCAGTTGTTCTTGGCCAAGGTCCACGCGTATTCCTCTGGTTGTCGTGGGATTTCAGCGATTTTGATTTTAAGCTTGAGTTGGAGTTTTTGCTTCTTCCATCTTCCGGTGGGGCCTCTCCTGGCCTTTCAGAGGTGGAGCTGGTGATTGTCGATCGCCGGGACATCCTCTGAAATCTGCAGCGTTCTGGTGAGTTTCTCCGTGGCAGCTAGCAGCTATTCAGCCCACTTCTCATATTCTTTCTATAGGCGAATTGGGTTGAGGATCCTTGGACTCTCGAAAAAGCGACCAATTTGCAAGTCGGGCTTGTCCCTTGTGTTTGCGATGCTTGCTGTGGTCTAGGCATATTCGCAGTATATAGTGGTCACTGCCCAAGGCTTCGTGCGTATTTTGCCACTCGCAATTTTTCTACATTCTTGACTAGCGTTAAATCGGGGCATGTGTCTCTTGACACACTATTGCCTATTCTCGTAGGATGCTGCGGGTCCGTCAGAATAGTAAGAGCCAAATCCGATATTGCTGCTGCCTATTTCCTGCCTTGTAGGTTCTCGTTGTTGTAACCCCAGAGAAAGCTGCACGCATTAAAATCCCCCACTATAATTAGAGATGCGGATTTGGCAGCCTGCGCCGCTTTCTGAAAGATTTCGTCAAGGACTGCTGTCCTGTGTTTCGGCCGGCTGTATATGTTTAGTATGTACGCCTCTTTACTGGAACGAGTGTTAGGGACAATACAAATAAACACATGTTCTATGTCAGCGTTGAGCTCTAGGTCTATTGTTGAAGCCGTACTGTCCTTATGTACAAGTATACAGGTCGAATTGCTAGTTTGATGCGTTCTGTACGACCTGAGTTTAGCTTCCACATTAATGTCTTGTAACGCGATTACATCCCGCCTCTCGTCTAGAGAGTCCACATACTGTTGCAAGGATTCCCGCTGACGTTTAATACTCCTGCAGCTCCATATGGCTCATTCGAGCCATGTTTCAGAGTGGAGGAGGTCAGTCCTTCTTGTTCTGTACTCATGTCAAGCGTGTCATCAGACGCAATCTGCCTGGTACCCATTTTGCCTGTCAATCTGGGTTTTTTCGTGCGCGAGCATTCAGCGAATTCCTGTTTCATTTATTTCATTGTATTACCTTAAATACCCCTTGAAAGGGGGATTACATAAGGGGTGGGAGTACATTAGTACATAATTTGCATAATATGTAACTGAACACGCAAACAACAAGAACAACAACAAAAAAAAATACATTAGCTAATGTGTTACATACGTCAACGCAAATACGTAGACCTAAATAATACAAACTAAAGATGCACGAGCATATAAGTCTGTTAACACAAGTCACTTTCATTGTGAAAAGCGCGCAGTGACACTGTCCATAAACGTACAAGGGCGAATGATAGCGGCGATTTGGTGGGGCAGGTTGTTCCAATCTGTAGCGGCATGGCAAAAGAATGAGGCGGAAAAAGGTAACAGTGTGCCTTCGAGGGCGGCCCACTTGAAAAGTGTGCCGTGTATGATGAGATGTTCGGGCTGTGGGGAGGTTATAGGGTGGTTGATTCGTTAGATTCCTCGTTGGCGTCACCTATTCTCCTCGCACGGGCGTGGTACGTCGGCTTCTCTCGCGCTTGTGGCGCTCGTGGTGTATCGGGGAGAGAGAGATAAGTTTAATGATGCGAAATGCAGAGAGGTCGGCCTGAGGTAAATTCCTCTAGCCAGCTACTCTGCGTTGGGGGAAGGGGAAGAGGGAAAGAAAGAGGGAAGAAAGTATCAGTCATGCCGGATTATACCTTTCTCGTGCCTCCGGCGCTCTAGCTTCAAAATAACATCACTAATTTTTGCTCGTGCCAGGCTTTTCGTATGCTGCTCTCCGTGACTTTTCATAACATTATAACGAAAAAAAATTCTTTTGAAAAGTCACGGACAGCACCAAACAAAAACACTGGCACGAGCGAAGATACTGCTACAGGAGAGCAGGCCCGGTCTCCACTACGGCCCCTACGCTCCTCCGGGAAAATCAGTGATGTTATTTTGAAGGTACAGCGCCGTAAGGCGCGAGAAAAGTATAATATGGCATGGCTCTTGTAGCCGTGCATTGGCATTTAAGGCCCTGCATGTCGGCTATTATTGTGGTTTGGCCAGCGGACAGTTTTTTTTTTTCCAGTTCGGCAAGCACAGCAGCAGTATCACGACCAGGGTTCATTTCAATATCCCCTCACTGTAACAAAATAGGTCTAATCATACTACGACACTCACAAGAAATATCAAAGCAGCACTGCGGGCTCGGAAGCCGCACCAAAATGTAATTGCTAGTTATCTTAGTATAAAAGCAGTCTGGTTCACAAACCTGCATGACGAACAGAAATGGGTTACTGGTGTGTGTTGGGGCACAGCCACCGAGCCCACTGTAACTTATGGTCAATCCTAATTTCACAAGCTCGGAGTTTTGAGAGATGTGGCTCCAACATTGTATGTATTGTTCGCTCCGCCATTTCTTGTAAGTTCTGCTCAGCTTTCTTGCTTAGCGTCTCTTCAATTCTTTCTACGCTAGCCTGTAGGCTTGGTAGTATGCGCGATTCCATTTTTGAGATGTCCTCCTGCATTCGCTCTTTCATATTTTCCATCCATGCACTGAATTTCTGTGTAATTGCGTCCGCGTCTGCGCGCGCCGTACACACCCCTATCGCAGGTACAGCTGCCAACGCCACGCCGCCGCCCGACGCTCCTCGCCCGATTTCTGACGTACGTGGGGGTAACTTAGTCGCAATACCTGACGTCGGAGGAGGAGGGTTGTCCTCCTCCATCGCCTGCACCGAGGGTACCTGCGCTGGTATACAGTTCTCTGGAGCGATCGCTGCGGTCTTCTCTCTAAGTTTGTATTTAGAGCCTGAGCCTTTCGTTCTGAGCCCTAAGTTTCTCATCAGCCAACGTGAGCGGAGGGGAGGCAACCACATCTGCCCAGTTAACCTTGTTGATGCTCATTTTGTTTCCGGGTCTGGGATCTTGCTCGGGGCCATAATGCTTATCTGTTGGACGACCGCCTCCCCCAGGGCCCCGCTGAAGGCTCTCGCATGCGGCCGAGGCGAAGGGGGCTCCCCCCCGCGTCCGTGCTTGCAGGTCGGGGGCTTGGCTCATTCCAGCGTTCCTGGATTCATGTTGCTGGTTGGCCTTTTCCATTGACGGGCTTCCACGTGGCTCCAGTTCCAGCACCTCCTCTCCTGTACTTTTGGTTGCACTGGATGGACCCCGTGGGACGAGGGCCCCTGCAAATGAGCACCTGGGTTGACACTCGTGGCCCTCTTCTAGATTCGTCTCACCGCAAGCCTCGCATCGGCCGGCCTGCGGATTAGGGCATATATCGGCCCGATGTCAAATCGTGCCGCGGCGTGGACAGGCTTGGTGTCGTCTTGCGGTTGAGGCGAACCGGCACAGCTTCTCCCCAGTAATAAACGTTGAAAGGCACCTTCCGGCCCTCGAACGTGATCGCTGCTACGTTGATCTCGCCTAATTTTTGGACTCCTACCCACTGGAGCCTCCTGGGAGTAATGGGCCTGAGTAATATCCGCTTCAGTGGCCTTAGGGTTCACTTGAATGACACCACGTCTTGTGTTGTCCGATGTCTTGAGGTAGACTAGCAGTTCGGGCCTTTCCTCCTAGTTGGAGCAGTGCGATCGTGAGGACGTGACGAATAAGTTGCGCGTTCTTGATGCCAATCCTAATTATATTCTGGTTCCAGGCCGGTCAAATAGTGAGCGCCTGCGACGCCCGCAGAATGCCGGGGGCAGCGTACATGGCTTCCCCGATCTGGTTGCTGCCCATAAATTGCGCGAGGTTGAGAGTTCCCTTTAGCTTGATGATGATCACAGCTTCTACCTCTCCGAATCTGGACATGACTTTTGGCTTCCAGCGCTCACTTTGAGCTTGTTTACCCCAAGGAGGTTGCTCGCTCCCACTGTTCTAACTTCTTCTGGATGGTATAATCCGTAGTTTTGTCCCAAAAAAATGGCTATGGCTTAAGTCAGTTATGCCTGGGTGTGCGTAGCGAGAGGTAAGGTTAACGTTATTGTTTAGCTTGGTGTTTCATTCCGTCGTTGATCCGCGGCCCTGGCACGAGATGCCGAACTAGACGACGAACCATCCTCATCTGAATGCACGCGCCTGGCCGCTTCGTACTTACGACGCTTCTCGAGGCGTGCGGCTCGTTCTTTCTCCCGTCTTCTCGGCTCGCTGCCTCCTCTTGAATTCGTTCCGATGACGAAGCCTGGCTTCTTTCAGTCTCTCCCACTCACTTTCCATATCTGCCGACGAATCCCACCGAGCCGCCCCTTCTATATATACGATGCAACGCCGGCAACGCCGATGCAACGCCGGCGCTTGCTAGGCAACGGCTCAACTCGCGGTTTCAGCGGCTCCTCCTCTGACGTCATGCCAGATGGTGCGGCGAGTGGCACTGTCAGCTGCGGCGGTTGCTAGGCAACGGCTCAGCTCGCGGTGCGGCCACCGACCACAGCAAAACGACGAGAATGCGGCCAGTGTAGCTCTCGTTACAAAACTGTCGTCTCCGCGGTCGAAAGCTCCATTTATCGCATGCTGTCTGGGTCGTAACCCCGTACGAGAGCCATGGCGGCCGCGTCTGGTGCCGCGTCCACGGCCTAATAAAGTCCCGTAGAAATTCCAAAAACTGGTGCACTTGGATAAGAATGGTGGTCACGGATTCCTGGTAACTTCACTAATGCAATACAACTGGTTTCGGGCGGTGCAGACCAAATTTTTCGCGACAGGACGTCGACTCGGCCGAGCCGACGTAAAACGCGTCCGCTCTCGTTCACAACTCGCAGCGCCCCCCCCCCCCCCCCCCCCCCCCCCCAGCACTTTCGAGAAATCTGTGCCCCCAAAATGTGCTATAACATGTCTCGGTATTCCACGCATACTCGTCCGCAACTATTACAGGCACGCTTTTGTGAAACGCTTAATTATACTGGTTATTTATTTCGTAGTACATTGTGAGTTTTGTTTTTGAGCAGCCTATTAAAGACATGAATGCACATGCAGATACACTGGATTCATAAAATAAAGCTATAATTATTAGAGTAATATGGTAATGGTTGTAGTAAGGGCAATAAAAAAAGAAAGAACAAAAGAACGAACGAAGAAAATGGTAGCTCTAGGACAGAGTGTCAACAATTTAGGTAGTTCCGATGTCTCGGAAGGGCGATATATAAGGCTAGTGAATTAGACAGACACAATACCATCTCCTCGACACTGTTCTCTGTTGGCCCATGCTCGTAAAATGCAACTGTGTATAAGTTTCTGCATCTCTCGCACCATATTTTTTACGCATTTTAACTCGCCGCTACATTGCAGCATTTTACTAGAGGCCATTGCATGTCTATAACTCACATATAGGATCATTGCATCGACAGGAAACACAGCTAACGATGTTTATGCCCCGAGGAGGAACAAATATGTATGCCTGTTTTAAATAGTTTGTCTTCAGCAACCAAAACGGGCAGAATATAACGTTTCCTACATACATACCAAACATAGCCGGGGTTGGGTGACCGGCCACGTTGCGGAAACGAGCTGTCGGTTTGAGACAGCTAAAGGATCAGTAGGGGGGGGGGAACAAGTAAACAAGCTGCATATACTTAAGGTTAATGCACAAATTCTCATAGAACATTCTTTCCAACTGCGAAGCGGCAGACCGGAAGATGGATCATATCCAGGTCATGGTTAACGTTCAAAACCTCAAGAAAACAAAATGCTATAGGTTTTTTTCATGGTGACTGTGATGGCGGTGGAGGTCATTTCATCCAAGTTTGCCCCGCGTCGACATGTATTGGGACGATGGCTGACTTGTGCCTCGTAGTACACATCTTGTCGAAATGATAGAGCACGCTGTGGAAGGTCGTTCAAAGAGGACAGTGACACCAAAGTGGGCGCCGTTCTTCGAATGTCCGCCATCCATAATAAGGCCGAAGCGCATTCAGCATCAGCGGTTCTTTTATTGCTCTTTCGATTACTTCTGGTGAAGGGACTTCCGATAACACTAGCGTTCAAGGTAATGTAATGCAGCAAGCTGAAGAAAAAGCGCAGCCGAATGTCGTAGTAACCGAGGGGTCCTCGAACGATGTTCGGCTGTATGTTCTTTACAAAACTTTTTTCCTTCTTGTAATCACCCACGTACGCTTTATTTTTTATTTTTACGCTGCTTTAACTTTTAGCTACCTAGCAAGTCCTTCTAAATGGGCAATGCAATATTTCCTTGAAATAAAGCAGCCCATGTCTCGACGATTCTACTCGTCTCGTTAAAATCTGCGTCTGTTCTTTTGTGAAGGTTGCTTCCTCCGTAGAACAATGTCGAGTTAGGTGAACCAAACTCTTGTTGTCCCCGTCAAATAGTTGAGAGAGACGCGTTATATTATGCCGTTGGGACAAGATTTTTGTGTCGTCGCGCGCCGACAGTGTCACTTCGGCAGTGTGTTTTCGCTGAAAGAACATCACACGAGAAGAAATAAAACACGGTTCGCTTGCCAGCTAGCTAATGAGTCGTGTACGTAAAGCACGAGGCCGAAACAGGTAATAAAAAGGTAAACATTTCGGCAGGCGCGTTTTCTTACGTATTTCGTACTCTACAGTGCCGGTACGTCTATTCCATCTGCCTTTTTTCGTGCAGGTATTTATTTGCAATATTTTCATGAAACCAATTTACGGTCTAACATTGAGCTTCAGTTTTACGATTATTTGCCAGAGGAGGTCGCCCATAAGGTCAGTGCTCTGGCTCGGAGTTCCCGTACGGTTGTGCCTTTAACGCTCGCATTGTTTTACCGCACTGCTTGGAGGCCATACACGCCTACGTAGAAAATTTCGACAGAGGTTAGACGTCGAGAGAACTATTCGTCACAGCATTTTATTTCTTTTCTAGTTAGTTTGATTATTTTTAATATCGAAAGACGAAACTGGTGTTTTATTGGGCGAACCTGTGCCCACGAAAGCAAGCTACACTCGAAGCACAACGAAAGCGGCGAACACAGTCGGCGGTCGTCGAAAATCTGATCAGCGGCGAGACGCGTCGGCTTTTATACCTGAGTCATTGAAGGTTCCAGATTAATTCGTGATGCCCGCGCGTCTTCCAGAAAGTTCTAGACAATTCGCGTCGGTCACACAATCAGATAACATAAGCAACGGTGAAAACAGGCAACGAAAAGAAGCATCGATAACGTTCCAGAAACTTCCGATACAGGCGCGTCCTGCGCCGAGCGATAACGTTTAACATTTGTTAGCCGGTGGAAAGCGGCCACCGGTGAAAGATAAACACGTATACGTGTCAATATCGTTTCTTACGTCTATTTTTTTTTCTGCAATGTTAATTTGTTTTCCGTTTTTAGCTGTATACCATGGATAAATGCCAATATCTCGACAGCAATCGATTTACAACATAACAAAGCGGAATTTCGATCTATCAGAAAGTGAACTTATCCTCCGGCGTGGCACAAGTTCCACCCTATTGGCTTTAACGTAAAAAAGTTTGATTTTAGAGCCACACCAGTGGACGATTTCTTTTTTTTTTCTTTTATGAAGCGTGTAATAAAATATTCCTTGCTCAGGTGCAAGTTTGCCGCCCCGCAAGGTTCGGCAACATTCCACCCATGTGCACTATGATGTAGAGGGTATTGAACAAAAAAATTGAAGATGTAGATTAGCTCTGGGGCAACGTTTTGTTCGATCACATGACACAAACCGTTTGCGAAAGTCTAGCGGATACTGGTTACACGTGCAACTGTTGGTAACATTCACATTGAATAAGTATTGATAAAGACGTAGCCCTTCCCATTTCGCCACAGCTATGTGTCTCTGTCGCGAGTATACTCTAGCAGTAACTCACCTGGGACACAGGAAAGCAATTTCTTGCGCTCCTAAACCCGTTTGCTAATATTCTTTAGCTTTTTTTATGCTTCACAAACATCTTATGCAAAAAAAAAACGTCAACGCATTTTTTTTTAATATTTCTAAATTTTGTGTCCGAAATGAACTTTCCGAGCGTCGCAGTTCGTTCAGGCGCAGCATCGTGGCAGGGGCCATTCGTTTTTGTAGCTAAGGAATTCGATCCTTCTCGTTTTCCAGAGCCGAGGTATTTTGTGTTCCGTGGAAGAATATAGTAATAATAAATGCCACGCCGGGATACGACACCTGATATCTTGACTGTAGGATGTACTGATAGCAGCGACACATCGAAAAAAAAAAGCGCAAGAAAATGAAACGGAGAACGAAATAGCTTTTTTGTATCGACGTCGTAACTCTGCCTCAATGTCCTCGATGCCCTCGATGCCTCTCGGCCGCGACCCAGTTCCATACTGGCACTGAAACGAGCTTTATCACTTGTGCCAAGCACAGTTTCTTTTTCATTCGCCGGTCGTTAGTTTCAATCGCGTTCGCATATCGCCGTCCTGCAAAACAGTTTTACGCACTTCGCTTCTTGCTTTTTCCTCGCCCCGCACTGCACGGGGCCTTAGCAGGCGGTGCAGCAGTTATCTCTACCACGTGACAACTTTCGAATGCCTCGCTTTTATGCTCTGTCTGTGTAGAGCGACCGTACGCGGATCCATCCGCAGCATCCCCCCCCCCCCCCCCCCCCCCCAGAGAATGACTTTAACACGTCGAGCGGTCTTGCGGCCAGTGATTGTACGAGTTTACAGCCTATTCGAATGCACGTCGCCTATGGCTCTACTCGCTCTAACTACAACTCATGTGCTTGCCACTGTGTAATCTGCGAAATGTGTGCGATGTTATCAACCACGTTTTATGCGTCTGCAAGCCATTTGTGACTTGAAGAGCTATTCTGAAACCATCCATATGAGTTTGCGCGCTAGATACGTTTTACCTATGTTCTTTTTATTTATGTGCCCTTGGCGCCTAAAATGCGCACTGCAAAGGGAAGTACTTGTTACAGGAAACGTAGCTGAACAAAATTGTACAGTTTGAATGGTAATGCAAAAAAAAGAGGACAATGCGCTTGAGCATATCCTACTGAGGAAATGTCAGTCCGAAAGACAACAGTTTACAAAATAACGTCAACATAAGAACCATCGAACACATGTAGCAACGGCAGCAAATAAAAGTACATGAAGGCAAATCTTCAAAATCGTAGGTAGGCTGCCATGAAAGTTTCAAGTTTTCTTGATTGACAAGAAAAAAAAAGTTAAATAACGGTTATGCTGTCTTCGGACTGAAGTGTGCTAAGCGCGCAATGGGAAACATGGCTCGGTAAGCGTGACAATGCTGGCAGTTTAAGTTTTTCTTTCTTTCAGGGGGGGAGAATTGAATTTTGTGCCAAAACCCCGATCTGGTTATGAGGCACGCCGTAGTGTGGGACTCCGGTTTAATTTTGACCACCTGGGGTTCAGTAACGTGGCCCCTGTGCGTGCGACATGGAGGATTTTGCATTTCGCACCGTCGAAATGTGACTGCCGCTGTCGGGAGAGATAGAGCAGAGACTCAGGAGGCCGTCGACCGATCGAGGATTATCGCGAAGGTACTGGCCTCGAGTGCACGCCGATAATCCGAATTCCTCCTCTATAGCAGGGTCACACCATAGCCGCTAAGCCACCACGGCGGGTCAAATACAGAAGAGAGGAGTGATATGTTTTTGTGGTGACTTATATATTCCTTCGCCATAAGTCACATTATACGTGGCGGCATACACAGCAAAAAGCTAAGATCAACGCACTCATACGAAAGGCGTACAAGCAAGCTCTAGCCTTCCAGATAGCACCACCACGAGCGACTACTTCAACTGGGTGTACACAACACGTTTTGGAGGATTGCTGCTAGTGCTTCGCGTGAAACGGTGTTCATACCCCGACTTCTACCGAGTCACGAATGTCCGCAGTAGTATAAACTCCGACCACGAGTCATAAGCGCATCTCGATACGCTTAATAACAGTGAAATTGCTCTTTCTCCATTCTATTACGATGATGATGGCGATGGTTTATTGGCATCTGCTTTGAAACGGGGCGGTGACAAATTGCGCTCTGAGACCTGGCTTGACTTTCAACTTTCATGCATGCATATATACCCATGTTGTTTTCATTCTAGTATTCTTTGTATACATCTCTTTAATCTTTTTTTTTCTTCCTCAAAACTTTTCTATCTGCCTTGTACCGCCACCTATGCCTGTAACAGATCCGGTTGTACTGATCTCTTTTTGTATGGATGTAGTTGAGCACAGCGCTGGCTTTCGACTACAGAAGGCCACTGTGGGTCACTGATATCCACACTCTTGAGCTGAGGTCGAGTGATGAGTGGACGACCGTTGTAGAACATGCGAGTTAACTTCCTCCGGAGTACTGGACTTGACCGGACACTAGCTACGTAGCAAATATTGCGAACGGCCTAGCGTGCTTGTGCGTGTTGTGAGCTTGTGTTTTATGCATTGCATGTGTCCCTTCAAGTCATCTGCAGCTGTGTGTTAGACATTTGGAGAGACAAACATCTATGGTATTCGTTAAAGGTCTCTTTCTCTCTCTATCTCCCCATTCTACTTCCATACTTGCTATATTAAAAAAAAAAAGAAAACATTTGGCACACGCCACGTTCCGCCAGTGAGCGCGAAACTTGAAAATACCATGGCGAAGCAGCAGTGCAAAGGCGGGCAACATTTGGAGGACACAGGTCAAGGGTATGACCTTTGTTCTTCAGGGACGTGTTGCCCTCCATGCTCAATTTTTGTGCACTTCTAACCACAAAATGCATCAGCCAGGTATTTAACGCGTCAATCGCTTAAGCTTTGCGACATATTTCTCTCTGCGCTCGATAGAAGCTGCCCGCGCTCATATCACGTGTTTCCCATGGCGCTTGCTTGCTGCTAGTACTGCCACGATGTGCGCCGTTCGCCGTGCAATAATGCACACTTTACAGTCGTGCAGCAAGTGACTGAATGAGGGACCCGTCGTGGCGATTAGATTTATTGCACCAAACATTTGCGTAAGGTTACGAACCTAGGGAACTCACGTGGATGATCCTGAACTTAGCGCATCACAGACGTGAATTGTCACGTTTTCAGCAGATGGCTTTTTTGAGCAAATGTCCTATCGATGTCTACAAAACAATCACATTTTTTTTACTAACTGTTGTCACTTTCTTCCAACAGATAGCCAGCATAAAAGTGAATGCTTCGCCACAGCAAAATTTGTAAAATAAATGTTCTAGTTCACACATTCATTTAGGATATTAGGCCATAAAGTTCCTCGGCAGTTCGCGAACGGAGCAAACTCTTTGAACTCTTAAGTGGCACTTGGAAGCTTCAACCACACCTAAAAATGGAACTCCTGCTCACACAAATTACAACAGTGCAGTTAAAACAATTTGCTAAAATCTTTATCGTTTGTCTTCTTATACAGAGAATGGCGTCATAAGAAAGTTTTCAATGAACACTAGCTTGAATTTCGACACGGCTAATCGCAGGCTCCTGGAACAACGTTCTTTAATAACATTTTTATGCAGCCTTCACAGATAGCGTCTTTCCTGCTTGTTTCTTATTTGATTCGTAAATTACCCTCGATTCAATATTTCTCATTGATTCCCGACTGCAAAAAGGGAGCATCTCTTGCGCCCGTAGGGAGTTATATTGGAGTGCAGTGACCTGCGGTACAAGTGAAGGGGTGAGTGACCTCACGTGAGTGCGAAAACATTGCACACCCACTTGAAATGATTTGAATAGCCTTCATTAGCGCTCCAAAAAAGCGAGGATAAATGTTAGGTGGTTCCTGATTTTTCGATCGACGTTTAGAGAATTGCTACACGCTATCATTTTCATCTTTTCCCTCTATGACCCTTCACTTACGTCACCTTTTGGAGCCAAGTGCTCTTCGAAGAACTAGTGGGAATAAGAAACACCGAATGCATCAAATTTTCGCATATAATGAAATAAACACACGCTTGCGGGAACAGAAAGAAAAATAAAGAAGGAAGGAAAGAAAATTTGCTGCAAATGGATCAGAAGAAATGTTGATGTATAAGACGCTTAGTACTAGCAGTACAATAATTTGTGCCGCTATTCTGACATTTTAGGCGTCACGAATCGATAATCGATAAAATACAAAAAAAAGCCCGAAAATCAGTTTGAGCGACTCGCGCTTGTGAGTTTCAAAATCCTAATTGTAAGGCTCTTCGCGCCATTCTAGAACGCGGTGACACCTAGTGCAAACGGTCCTCGCTCAGTAATGTCAAATTATACAGCGGGGGACGCCGAACGGTCTTTCAAGTTGAGAATGAATGTCCCCAAACGAGAGCCAGTGTCCTCAATAATCTCTTTCTTTGTGCACAAAAACACAGTAACTTTTTTTGCCTTTAGAGAGAAAAGAATGACAAAGGGAAAAAAGAAAGAAAGAAAAAACATTTAATAGAAAAACTGGGCGGCTTCGTATCGGCAGACTATGAATGTGAATGAAAATGAACAGAGCTGGGATGTGGTGGAGAAGAAATTTAAGTATGGTGTGGGACGATTCACTGTAGAGGCCAGAGTTTTGGAAGCTCTAGGCAAATGGATTTTCTAATTAGCAAACTTCTTCGAATATCCGTCTCAGTGGCAAATGTAACGGGCACTTTTTAATGTTCTTACGACTTACGAACAGTCGCTAAACTCCTTGTAAGTGTACAGTATGAAAAGGGACTACCTCTGACTAAAGAGTGCGTAGGGCTGATGACGCCTTCAAAGCGCTGGCTTCTTCTAGCTTTCGTTGATTTTGCACTGCTCTTGCCAGAAAAAACTACTAGTCAGTGATTGACTTACCAGCCCCAAAAGCTATACTCCGATGAAAACTATCTGCTATCTGATTTTGTATTTAACGTCTCTTTAATAGTGCTTATGCAACATTGTTTCGTTTGAACGCAACTTGTAAGACCGAGACCGACCAAGCTGCCAAGCACTTTTATTCCAAAAAAGTAAACGCGCCAGCTCATGCGCGAAGATGCAGAAGATCAGGGATGATGATGGCTATGTACATATGAAAACGATGAAGTACGTTAATATTGCTTACAGTAGGTTTCTCTAGTCGGTGCAGCAAAATTGCAGATGTCCTTCACATCGTTTTGTACAGTACTGTTCGCCAAGTCTGTTGTCACCGTGACTTCAACCGTCGCAGGACAACGAGACCAAGCACTCGCTACCTCATCCGGGACTATGGGAGGGTCAGGATGAAGCAGCGTCAAAACAATGCCACACAAATGTTTCTGTTGCAGCCTAAATTCACTTTAACAGTTTCGATAGCCGGAGCCTTCCGACTGACAACTCAGCTGGCCACAAGGCTGTGCTGCTGTCGCTTGTGACATTTACTATTGAAATCGGGAGGATTCATTGCATCTGACTCCCTTCACCTCCACGCCTTAGGCAAAGTACACAAGTGTTTTTGCATTTTGTTCCGATGGAAATGCAGCCACCTGGGCTGGGAATCGAACCCGATGCCTCCCGGTGAGCTGTAGAACGCCTTGAAGACGGAGCCACCAGTGTGGGTCAAGCGATAAAGTAGTGACACGCCTCACAACGCAAGTATAAGTCTCGACACAGAACCTTTTGATCAATCGCGCAGCATTTCAGTTATTCTGACTTGATCTATTAACTTACGTCCATTGACGGACAACGTCTGGCTACATTCTGCGAAATGGTTCGAGAGCTTTGCTGAAACCACGATTGCTGTCGCCTGCGTGTGCGTGACGCCAAGTCTGTCGGTCCAAGTTGCCGTTCACGATTCCGTCGCTAAGGCTGTGCCGTGTTATATAAAAACGAGTTGCGTCGCTCGAATACCTCCTTCAAGAAACAAACAAATTCAGCAGCCGTAAAAGATTAAGGTGTCAGATGCTGATAACAAAATTATGATGCGCTTTATTCGTCTCAAGCTCTCTTTCTCTTGTTTTTGGGGGGGGGGGGGGGGGGGCATATATTGAACGCGTGTGCATCTATGCAGCCCTTTAAGAAATACATGGGTACCTCATCTTTTATTCTTGCATAATACCTTAGCGCCAAGGTTTGCATAATAATCCGTTTCCCATTCTGCTAAATCCAAGCGCACGCTTCTGTGTTCCTAACGTGTACCCTGCAATGCCCAGCATTTTGCTTCCGACGATGCCGGAAATCTCGAACTTCAACCAAACACGTCGGATGAATAAGAAGCGAATGCTTAGGAGCTATGAGCCCGCCTCGAAAACAGCGGGCCAAAAAGAGAGAAAAAAAAACGCGTTAAGATGAAAGGCGCAACAGAAAGAACAAATCCTAGAGGGGACGCTGACGAAAAGAAACCGCTCGTTTAAATGCCGTCGATGCAACAACCTTTCCGACAGGTGCGCGCGAAAGCGGAACAAATTTTCCGTTCCTCGCTCCAGCAGGTAGATTGATTTTCAGCAATCAGTCGCACTTTTATGTGCGTCCGTTTACACAAGAGAACAGCAGCAGTTTGCCAGCCGTATCTGCCACAGGCGTCTATGGTAAAGACGCTGTACGGACCAATCGGTCCACAAGAAAGAAACAGTCTGACGGAAAAACGTCTTTACCCAGAAGAGGAATTGCAGCACACTAGGGGGTTCACGGTAATAACTATACACCGTGCGGGTGGGCTCCTTCGTGAAGAGCAGAGAAGGTAACATGAAGTTCAGATGCAATAACAAAACGAAAGAGCACAAAAAGAAGAAAACATAGAATGGGAGAAGAAAGACACAAGTGAAAGACACGTCCATGTTTCTTCGCTTAATCGCACGCAGTTTTGTCAACACAGCGTCCAACCGCCTACAGGAGCAGCGCCGGAGAATATCCGTAAGCAAATATTGCTTTCCGCCTGTGCTGCACAAATTTTCTCTTGCTACTTTAGCCGTTCAGCGCCTCGGGGATCTAGAACGACCGGAAGGACCCTGTCCGTAATGCCGCTTTTATGAAGCAAGTCCTCTCGAAGGAGTGAAAGCCTTGGTTAAATCCCCGCCGGGAACAGCTCAACTCTTCTACTGCTCTGCATACGTGCCGTCTATAAGGCAGGGCTCCTTTGGCGACCCGCGACAAAGCTATGCCAGCAACTACGGCGGTCATGGGAACGTGGTGAAAAAAGACGTCGCTTCCGAATCGAAAGAACCCCCGTGCTTCCCAGATTTCTTTCTTGCGTACGTCAAATTTTTGGCTCATTTTTCTTTACCGTTCAGCACCTAGGAGTCACCGATGGAAGGAGTATATAACCACGCAAATTGAAGGTGGTCTACCGCGTGGTCAAATTTTGAAACCAGGATGATCAGACAGCTGTACGCTAGAGACAGTGTTCTTTTTTTTATCAAAGGCATGATGATTGGGCAAAGAAAAGATAAACGAAAGAAGCAACGCAATGATCACGAAATTGCACTGCGTTGGGTAATTCTTCCGTGAATCTAAATATACCACTGTTCCCTTTGCGAAAAGAGCTTACGTGGAAGTCGGAAAGCTGTCAAGACAGCAGATTGTGCAGTGTCCTCGAAATATGCGATTAATCAAAGGAGCGGCGACGGTTGCACAGGAGTGGCAGGAGGAGTCGGAGAGGTGCGAAAAGTGAATCTCTTCGCATCTGCTGCGTTCACTTTGGAACAGAAAAAAAAAAAAAAACACGAGTGGGGCTCGAATCATCGAAGAAAACAAGGCCCTTTCACAAACCCTTTATTATCACTAGCAATAACCACCGCCACACGTGTCAATAAAGAAAAAAGCCATATATATATATATATATATATATATATATATATATATATATCGTCCTGTCTTACTGCAAATTCCAAACTGCATCTAGCTTATCTCAACTGCTTACCAGTGAATGCTTCCATCCACTTTGAATCTCAGCGCTTAATTCTGGAAGGGGGACGTTTTCTACGGGTCTTGCTGGGAGAATATCTTGACATTCCATTACGATGCGCTGATTCCTTTCCGGACTTTTGCTACAGCAGACACCTGCCTATTGGCTCTGGCATGTTTCTGTCCTCAGGCATCCCTGCCTTCAAAAAGCACTGCCTTTTGTGTTATTCTACAGATTTTAACCTCCTTATTTCTTTCTCGCCACCTTTTTAAATCCCCACGGTATTTTTGGTTTCCATCCATTTGCATTGAAATTAACGTCTATGTTTCTCACGCTTTCTTCTTGATGACTCCTGGTTGTCTACTTCCACTTTCAATCACCCTGTACTTGGTTGCCAGCGCTTTAGTGAACAGCGTCAGCTGTGGCGTAGGCTTCGTCGGTGGCATGTGAAACAGTTGACAGCCCGGAGTAAATACGCACGGTGCACTGCGCCATGAGCGTGTTTGTCTTGATGTTCAAACTTCTACAGCGTGTAGAAGACATTATAAACTTACGCTATAAAAAACAGCACCTGCAAACCCCTAATTTATTTAGAAGATCGACATGGGTGAATGTGATACTTAGAGTGCAAACATAAAACACTTAGAATGCAAACATTGGTGGGCGCTGGGACGTCTGCCAATGAAGAAACGCTCGGACATAAAATGTGCTTTATCAATACAGTATTCTGCGTGTCATTAGTATAATTATTGACGTCAAAAGGCGTGCCTCGTTGGTGAGCGTTAAACGGGCGCTACCATCAATCTGCAAACATGATGTCAGTCGATTCCTTAGAATACAGAACTGTCGGTGTTCTGGTTCGTAAGGCAGCTTTTTGCATTCAGTGTGCAGTTATTTTGATGTCTCCTCAAAGCAAGAGAACCAGACACGCCGGCAAAAACACATATTTTTGCACCGAGAATACAACGCAGCTTTATAATAGAACGAAACGCGACGGGCTCAGTAATTACAATCTGCATCATAAAGCTAGTTCCCTCGTATAAAAGAAAAGAGTTATAAGGCGGAAAGGCCATGAATGATGGGAAAGATTGATAACATTGGTTTTCTGCGCCAGGGCATGACCGATGACCGTCTATCGACAGTGACCAATCGGTACTCACGCTACCGAAAGCGTTCGTGCAGCAGCCTGGCCGTTTCCGAGTTCGAAGTATGAAGTCACAAGCTGCTGGTAGTCGAAAGAAACCCAGGAAGCAGGCAACGACTGGCTTCTCGCGCGAAATGATTTTGTGCAAACAAAGGTAAAATGGCCATATGGCTGCGTATACAGAGCGGAACGCCGAAAATACGTAAAACGTATTTCTTTATCACAGGCCTTTACTCAGTTGAATTTACTGCAACAACGTATTTGATTAGGTACGTCAATTTTCTTGCATGCCTATAGTAGCATATTGACAGGCTGTATGTATGCACGGGCTGTTCAAGGTACAACCACGTGGATATAAATCGCGCATCGAATGGTATCTTTTGAAAGAACCTGTCAGCAACTGAAAGTACCAAGTTGTCAATAAATGGCAACCGGTTCAGCTTTACAAATAAGAGGCCGAAATTATTATTGTTAACAGTGAGCCCCAATTTTTCTCAGTTTTCTCATAGAAACAAAAGAGCATGTAGTTTGCTCTCAACATCTATTTAGTATTTACATCTAATGCAAGTAAGTGGCTCGACACAGGTTACTGGACGCACAAACGAGAGAAGGACACTTATCGGTTACTGGGCAACACGAATGGGAGAAGGAGCAAGACGGGAAACGAAATGCGCAAACTAGTAACTAAAGGTGGAACGGAAAGTGTTTCCACAATAGACGTAAAGCAGAACAAAACAGCAACAGGGGCGCTATAACGTAACGCTATTTCCATTTATGCCACTAACCCTCCACGATTGGTCAAGAATTTTTCGGCCCACCACCATTTCATCGTTCTATCACGCGACGTCCCGAACACCGCGCAAAATTCCTTTTGATATGACCTGCATACACAGTGATTATGAATAATTAGGCCGAACCACACAAAAAGATTTCTTCCCGATTATGCGCCTTCTGCGCCATCAGCCCTCTGCTATTGGTGAAAATATTTCGCACTGCGCCCACTTCACGTGTCTGTCACGTGACGTTACAAAACTGTGAAAACTATGTACGCAATAAAGATACATTAATATACAAAAAACTTTTTTATTATTGCTGGAGACTGACTGCCCCGTTTCTAAAGAAATAAAAGACGCCTGCCCTCCAAACGCTCTGACACTGGCTGCTCGGAGCTGCCGGTGAGAATGAATTCCTGTGCGCCTAATAAAATATTTTGCGTGGCAGTATACATTGTCGAGCCATTTAGGCGCCTATACGACAGCGTCCTGCCAAATCTTCACTGAGGATCTATTTAAGCTGCATGTTTAGCCCTCTATTGCACGCCACCATCCTTTTCGACCAGCCACCGCAAGCTAAGTAAGAGGAAACGAACCAATCACAGACGCCGCCATCGCCCTCCTCATACGGCTATCTACTTTCACTGCGCTAGCTCGTATCCAACGAAACTCTCACCACTTCTGCGTGCTCCTCGCCTCTTGTCAGCCAATTTGATAAGACAAACCTGCCAAAATAGGCAATTTTATTTGCTTTCAAAACAAACAAATGTGCCCTCCGATAAACAAAGACAGTGTTTTATTGGGCTGGCTCAAACAATGCTGCGGGTCATCGCAAGATGCTTGCATCGGCGGCTACCAAAATTTGACGACTGTGGATTGGAATAAAGTCAGAATGAATAGTTTTACGTTATACGACCCCAGAAAGTACAAAAAAGCTAGGTCACACAATAAAAACGAAACCAAAAGAATATAGATATTGGACGGCCGCTTTTGCCAATAAAAAGTCCAGCATCAAAATTGGCAGAACAATTATAGCGGAAAATTTGTGTAATGACGGGCCCGTTCTTTAAACGGCGAAACCAATAGGCACTCTTGGGCAGCCCCGAACTCAACGACCAAACCCTGCCCGTCCAGAGTGCCCACGATCGGGCCGTCAAGCTCGGCTTGGCGGTCCCTATACGTGGGACTAGCCGGGTGGCGGGGGGAGAGGGGGGAGAGGGGCTGCGTCTTCTCTGCACCAAAATAAGGTTATTTCACTCACTCACCTTCCTTGCCTGAGAATATGTAGAAAGCCTCCCATACCGCCCTGGTAATCTGAATCACGTTTTCTAATGAAACGGTACGTTGCGAAACTCTGCGTTGCATTTGCAGTTTCTACAATGCGATTCCAGATTGCCCGGAACAGCAGGGACTAAGGTAGGGGAGAACGTGTGCTTATTCAGGAAACGGCCAGTCAGACGACGCAAGACTAGTCACAAGACAATGCAACTTATTATATAAAACCTATAGTGCACTCGACATACCTATGAGCATGCTGAACTTGTTAACCTTTGCACACATGCTCTTTAGTTTACCAGATGCAAAAAAATTTGAATTGAAATATCGTTCCCGCTTGCCGCCTTCTTGAGTCTTGAGCTGCAAGCGGTGGATATAAGAATGGACGGCAGACCTCACTGAATATTTGCTTTTCCTGTCCTGGAAATTCGAACCAATGTAACTTCACTATTCCTTCACCTTAATAGCAAAAAGCTTTGCTGCGTGTGTCGTGTTAGGCAGTCTTCTATTGACAACGACAGTTGGTTTTCAAGGCAATGGCGCTTAAACTGAGTTCAGGGCTGTAACAGTACTGTGTTCAACACCGGTATGCGCTATGTATCGGTCATAGGGAGCCAGCGTTGATATTATCGTCTGCGTCTCGTTTACCGACGCTGACCTTTCATAGAAGCTAGGCACAAAAACAAAGCGAATGTGTCGAGGCAGGCCCTACAGAAACAATATCCATTGCAGAGAGAAAATTGCAGAGCCGGGGCATTGTTGCCCTCTCAAAAGAGCAGAATACTAGGTTTCATACCTCTCTGCCCTCAACGCACCAATTCCGACGCTCGGCGACACGGAACCAACGTTCGTCAAACACGCCAGCGCGAACGATGACCGAGCGGTCAGCGGGCGAAGACCGCCGCCAAAAAGGCCAAAGAAAAAAAAAAAAAAAAACGATGAAAAGGAAGGATTGGTTTGCAGCTAGGGAAAGTGGGCACCACGGCAAGGCAGGTGCAAACTGACAGACCTAACATGGAATGGAGGGTAGGGTCGCAAGGGGAAGGAGGTGAAACGAGGTGACCGCCTTATGAAACAACAACAAAACACAAAAAAAACACAGCACATTGAAACAAATGGCGCATAAGAGATCGCAGGCGAATGTGAGCGCGATGGTCACCGCGGAATAGGGACGCGTGGTGGAAAGAGGAAGACGAAAGCAGTGAGGAGAAATTGCGGGGAAAAAAAAAAGGGGGGGGGGGGGGGGGGGGGCAGGAAGACTGGGGACGGGACACACGCTGAACATGGCCTACCCGAAAAGGTTATTGACCCTTCCAGACTAAGCCAACGTTTCTGTTCGCTTCTCTTTTATTTTTTTTCGGCTCTCTTTCTCTCTGTTTCAGCGACCTGCTTTTCCTCTCCTTTCCTTTTTTCATCACTTCTTTCTTATCCCAGTTGTCACAATGTCCTGCCGTCTGATCGGCTCCACAGAGTGGTGCTTTCATCTTTTAACATTCTCCCGTTTCTGCCCACCCATTTCTACATAGGGCTTTTTCTTTTCTTCTCGCAGTTCTTCCTTCAACGAGCAGTTCACGCAGCTCGCGCGCTGTCCCGACTGCAGATCCTACCCTCACCCCCAGGGCGACGGATATCCATGAGATCGAACACCCTTTCCTCTCCCTTTGCAGCTCGTTTGTCCTCGATCTCTCCTTTTCTCTCTGTCTCTCTTACACCCCTCCCCTCCCCCATTTTGTCGTGTCACTGACCACGCCCTCGACAACCAAGTCACGCACCACGTTCCCTTTCTCCCGGTCCTGCGGGGCACAGGCGACACGCAGCTGGCGATGAGGAGCTAGAGGGGGCGGTGAGCTGTAAACGAGAGTCCTGTCTTCCAGCACAAAGCTTCTTTCGCAGGTGAAGCACTCGGATTCCACGTCAAAAGGGATGAAAACGAGGTCGAAGGACAGCGCGATCGCGGTCTTTCTTGAGGCAAGCTGACTACGCAAGGGACGCGAACGTGCGTGCCAGATGAAGAAACGCGGTGTCACCCGCCGCTCGAGAACCGGCGACAGCGCGATGCGCGGAATGTGGGACAGCGGTGGAGTACGAGAGGAGCAGAATGGCCAGCGGTTCGTTGACACCGGCCCGGGCGAGGTAGTTCGCATACAGGAGAGCGCGCGCCGGGCGTGATCCTGAAGTCTCGTAATCGTGGAACATTTATTTATGGGCTTAACGTGAGGTAAAAATAGTATCTACTACAAAATGGTTCCTTAAGATATAAAAAATAAGCGAAAATTGCGGTGGGTTAATATTCTATAGAAAAGACAAAATGTGAACAGTAAACATCATAGGTTCTGTCTGATAATCGAAAACAACGTGGCAGTTTCTAGGCTCGCGCTGAAATTGCCCATATTTTGTATATCACCCCGACATGTCAAAAACAAGAACAAGGACCCTTAGTTACACAACTTGTTCTTTTGCGTAAGAGCGTTTCCTAATTGGGCGTCGTAAGACGGCATTAGATGCGAAAGCACAATAATCGGCATAATAATGTGACGCGGACGGCAAGGTTTCTGAATACAAGAGATCTAAGACAAAAGGTATGTTTTGTTTCCAATTGACGAGTGTACGCTTTCATCCACTAACACAAGATTCTTGCGGTCGGAAGTGATTTAAGACTTCGCTAAGGAAAATCATCAGACTTTAGCAATATTTGAGACAGAGGACTGGACTCGCTAGATGAGTTTGGGCCACCTTGTGCAGACTTCCTGCAGTATACTAAGCAAACTGCATGAACGAAAACACGACGACAAACTATATAAAGGACAAGACGGCAACTACGCGTGGCAACTACGACGATGACACAATAACGACGACGCGTTGTTGACTTACATGTAAAATAGCGAAAGTATGTCTTTGCGATAGTCAGGCTTACAACGCATATGTCGCTAAAATCCGTGCTGCGAACGATTACTGCATCGCGCACCAGCCATGCACGTTGCATGGCCGCATCACCTCCTGTTTCCTAAAATATACATGCGCAGTTCGAGCCACGATTATCCCTTTATTCCACGTATATATATATATATATATATATATATATATATATATATATATAGTTTTTCTATATTATGGCTATATATATATATATATATATATATATATATATAGTTTTCTTTTTTATTTTGTCTTCTCCTCCTCCATTCTTCTCTTCATGTCAATTTATGCACCTCATCTGGAGTAGAAAGCCTTGAATTAGCAAGGCTGGCATCTTGAGTTTCCAATTAAGGCTTTCTCTCTCTCTCTGTCTCCATGCACCATTCTCCGGGTACGCGTTTTGCCTACGCAGTTGTTGTGATGGACAAACGCAGACGGAAGTATTAATGAAGGCTCTACACCCGATTGCGAGCCTCGAAGTCTTTGCGGCGCCACATTGTCATCACTCTCACATTACAAAACCTTTAAAGAAGAGCGATATGTTAAATCCTCGTACATGCCGGAAATGACAATTTTCTCATGGTATTAAGACACTAATTAATATTCAAGATATTTCTTGGTGCGAGCGATGAAGCTGAAGAAATATGATGCTCATGCGTTGTCGTCAAGCCATGGTTCGGGGTTATTTTAAAGCGAATAGTTTTCTTTCGCCCTTTGGCCATGTTTCGGGGTGACCAACTATTAACTCTTTGGTCAATCCCCCGATGTATGTGCCATAGTATGGAAATCATCATCACCAATACGCGGCGATAATATAACAAAAATTACCAGTCCTTCCCCGGCCGAGAAAATGGGGTTCAGCGAAGCTTGTCATGTGTTTACTGACCTATTACTATTCCTTCCATTGCCTACTACTATTCCTTCCCTTTCGTACTACCTGTCCTTCCCTTTCCTTCTACTTTTTCCTTCCTTCTCGTGCAACTTTTCCTTCCATTGCGTTGTACGATTCTCTGCTGGTCACTGTTTTGACTTGCGTTCGATATCACGAGTTTGCTCGGCGGCGTGGTTAGCAGCAGTCGCCCGCCATTGCCGCTTGTGATTCTTCGAAATTAAATTGCTTCAAAATTAAATCTGTCCGTCACGTAAGACAATGAATGGCTCATACCCCCTTAAGCAATGGCTCATACACCCGTAAACGCGGCAGAGGATAAGTAAAATTCTACGCTGGAAGGATGAGCGGCAACGGAGCCAGCTGTGGAAGAAGATGACGATAACGAATGCGGGAGCAGTGGCACGAGCGCATGCTAGGCACGAGCACGAGCGCAACCCGAAGGCGCCAGCTAGCCAGCTGCGGAAGAAGACAGCAACGCTCGAGCCAATGCTGATGATAGTTTTCCGCGTGCACCAACCCCGGCGCAAGTGAGCCAATAAACCTTCGCTTAAAGAGTAGTTGGCGTTGGCACAATAGAAGTATACGTGCGTTTGTAACCTAGTGGTTAGGAAAGTTTATATGCGTAGAAAAGTTACTAATGGTATTATGCTCTTGATGACCTATATTTGTTGCAATGAGGATACTTAGATATATTTTTGTTTTGTCACTGAGCAATTCCGTAGAACACAAGGCCAGCAGCCGAGATAAAGTAAAGATGGTTTTGCTGTCCTTCGTGCAAGCTACTTGAGAAGACAGCAGCAGCACCTATCCAACAACCATGGTCGATAAACTCCGGGTTCCACCTACGCGTGACCGTTTCGCGGTGTTTGGTGTAGTTGGTAATGCATCTTGTCCGCATTGCGCAAACGAAGGAACATTACAACATACTTTACTCAACTGTGTAGTCGCATCAACTTTCTGGTGTCTTCTGAGCTGCATGTTGTCAATGCGCCTGCCTGCTCCTTTCATATTTCTCTCCCTGTGCATTTTATGTGCGTTTTCATACCAATGTACCTACAGCAGGTCACGGAATCAGTTTATTTACTTACTCTTGTGTGTTGGGACATCTGTAATCTGGATAAGGCGTGGTTCTGTAGCTTTGAGCGGTCGGCCATGAACGGCCATGTACTCCCTGCTGTTGTGGCTACGTCCACGTGTCACTGAGTATTTGAACAACAAACTTGGGCTCCTCAGAGAATAAAGTTTCGTTTGACGTTGGTCAACGCGCTTTGTTGTAATGAGGAACAAGCGTGTGTCATTGCCCATGATTTAACGTTACCGAGACACGTGTATTGTATACCATTTTTCGTGTTCGCCTCCGTTTTGTTGGCTGACTTTCCTTCAAACTTCTGGTTGTGCCCGTGACCATTTTATTTCTGGACTGTCCTTCAAACTTTTGATTGTGTGCAATATGGATCTTTTGTCGTATTTTTATACTTCATGTTTGTAGCTTTTGAGGACTGTGTTGTTGCGTCTCTTGTCACGTCACTGTCACAAATTGCTAACCTCTGTTGATTTCATACGTTCTGTTAACACTCTAATAAAGTACTTTTTATCAAGAAAGTCCGGGAGCTTTCGTAAAGAAAGCTTCGCTTTATTAAAAGACAACCTCTGTATTGCTTCGGTGAGGCACATGTATTAAGTCCATTGCTTTCCTCCTCAACAGGTACAACAGCCAGCAGTCGTAGATGGCTTTCCGGTGGCAGAGGTCCGGCTTGGAAGGATCCAGTAGTTAATTATAACGAAGAGAACTACGTCCACTTAAAGATTCGATTTATTTGGGAATCTGCTGTACGCAACCAGAAAGAAACTTCATTAAGATTCAGCTCTTTTATACGTTCAGCTTTTAAAAAAAATGGAAATTCTTATTTTGATCCATCCTTTCTATTTAGGACTACTGCGCCTAGTGAGGGAAGAAAGGCACGTCGATCTCGTATTCAGTGTCCAAATGTCATGCAACTCAATTGCCACTGCTGCGTAGGCACATCAGTCTTACGTCTCCTACTACTCCTCCCCGAGATGTCAAATATATCCTTGGTTCTGGGTTCGAAGGAGACGCCACTGGTCACGCTTCAAGTGTTCCTCACTTCTGTACTTGTGAGTTTTGGTAGTTTCAGTCGTACGCATGCCTATACTCTTCGAGCAACAGATCTGAAGGTCAACGACAAGAGCAAGAAGTAGGCACAAGGGAAAGGAAACTGTACATCCGACACAGAGCAAAGAAATGACACTCCGAATAGGATACCACTATCCACTACGGACTGCGCAATTCTTCTCCGAGAAAGGAAATTGCGAAACGCGAGAGCGCCTCAATTCGTGCGAGATATAGACATGAAAAAAAAAAAACTTTCTGCTTTTTCGCTTACCTACGACGAGAATATCGAGAAACGATAAATATCTCCTCGTGTTTCAGCTTGGGGCAATATTTTATCAGTTCTACATCATTTTTTTTTCACGAAGCTTTCTGTGCTCTCGGCGTGCTTTTCCTTGTCGATGTTGGCTACACAAGCGTTAATGAGTAGTACCCGCCATGGTTGATTAGTGGCTTTGGCGTTGTGCTGCTGAGCATGAGGTCGCGGGATCAAATACCGGCCGCAGCGGCGGCGGCATTTCGATGGGGCCGAAATGCGATAACGCCCGTGTACCTTGTATTGTGTGCACGTTAAAGAACTCCAGGTGGTAAAATTAATCCGGAGTCCCCCACTATACTGCGTTCCTCATACTCATTTCGTGGTTTTGGCACGTAAAACCCCAGAATTAAAAAAGAGGTAGTATAGCAAACAGCACTTATCGGTCGGCTCGCCTATCGGTCGACTCACCTACCCTTTGTTTTCTTCTTCTTTTCCTTCCTTTTTTGCTTGTTTGTCCGCGCGCGTCGTGTGCGTAAATACCTTCCACCAAATTGTCCATTAAGAATACTAGTACTGTGTACTGGTTACAATACAGACAAGTTTATTTCGGGCTGCGGATTACCGCGTATAAATTCGGAATTCGAAACTTCTGGCAACCGTGGATAACGCGAACGTTTCACTGATTACTTCAGTCAATTGATTCTTTATGATCGCTGTAGCAAAAACATAGTACCCCCTTTGTCATGTCTTTATACAAAGGGTTCCACAGCTGCGCACGTCTCAGAACAAATTTCATTAGAGTGCACTTGCAATAAAAAAGCGTAGTTTTGGGCGCATATGAGCGTGAAAAAAATGACGACTAATGAAGGTAGACCCTTTCTCTCAATTAATTTACATTATAATGTTCGTTAGGTCACCGGGGATTGAGCTTAGTGCCTCATTAACCTTCGCGCAATACGCGCACGTTAATTAAACTTTTCAGGCTCAGAAGACACGATAGCCACAACAGCGTTACTTCAGTCAGCCTAATAGAATTATCAGAGCGAAAACACAAGAACTACAAGCTTCTGAGCCTGACATGAATAATAAAGCCTGCATGACAGCGAATAATTAATTTCTCTGGAGAAATGGATGTTTTAGCTCCCTGTTACGAGGAGAAAAGCAGGCACCTTATGTCACTAGGCAGCTATTCAACACGTCAAAAAAAAAAAAAAGACGCAAACATTCGGTAAAAATTTAAAAAATAAATAGAACGGCTTGTGACCATTAATGACAAAGCGAATTTTTAAGGTAAGTCAGGCATGAGGTAAAATAGTTACCCGAAGTTGCCTCACTCCAGGACTTTCCGCTAAAAGGCGGATGGTGGGTCCAAGCTGCTGTGCTTCACAGCAGAACAAGGTATTAATAAGAACGAGTTCCGGCTGGCTTCGGGTAACCGGCTTTTCCTGGCAGAATAGAAATTATGAATGAAGACCCTTCAGCCTTCAGCAGAAGCTCCATCTTAGAGCTAAGTCCAGCATTTCTTTGAAACCCAGGGTAGGTGCAGAAACGCTCTCATCAGGGGATCACTAAATCTGTTTCAGCAAAACTTCCTGCATTCCTTCGTCACTCACCGGCCAAATACTGGGGAGCGACTAGGGCAGATTTATTTTGATTATGCTTCGCAAATGATTTATAAAATATGGCAGAACTTAGAAGTTACAATTTGCAAAACGACAAAACAGCCAGGTTACAATGTCATAACGTGAAAAAAAAAGAATGAAGAGCAGCGAAATGAAAAAAAGCAGCGAAAGTTGAAAAAGTGAAAAGCGGCGAGAGCGAAGAGGCGCGAGGAGGAAAGTGGAGAGGAGGGTGCAGCGGAACCACGAGGCGGAAAGGGGAGGAGAGTATGGCGAAAGCGAGAGAAGAAATGCGTAGTGCGGCGACCATGGCTACAAGATGGCGCCAGAGTAGCGCGCGTCGTGTGGGAGGTCAGTCGGCGGCGGCTGCTGTGAATCTCGCCCACGTGTCACCTACGCACTGGCTCTCGCGATCTCCTGATTAGCAAGACAGTCGTTCCACACTTCGCTCTGTTTGCAACGTGCCGCATGAGACCAATTTTAAGCGCCAGACAATATATCGCGAAATGAAAACACGTGTACAGCTGCGCTCCAATTTCACATTGGGAGTGTCTAATCATCGGTGAATATTTTGCGCCACTTTCCATCATGTCTACACACCAACTAGCCCAGCACAGCATCTTGCTGTGCTAATTTCAAGTAGCCGTTCAGGTGTTTCTTGTGTGTATTTTCTAAGTGAAACAATGCCGTTTTTCCTTCATTTATTCTTGGATATAATGCACATTCTAGATTCATATATTTACGATGTGGCCTATTCTGCTGGATGCCCCTACCCTCCCATAAGTAGCCTATGCCCGTGGATGCTTTCTATGCAATAAAGGTGTTACTGTCTTTAACGCGATAACGTTTAGGGCCCCGTGTCGCAGAAGATCCGCGTCGGCAACCGGCGTGTGATCGCGGGTGGCGGAGAAAATCATCCAACCAGATTGACCACGTGCAGGACCTCCACGTGGTGCAAGGTTTTGGTTGAACAAAAATCTACGGACTTTCAGAACTCACAATGAAATCCATGTCAGAAAAATCGCCGTAAAGTTATGTCGAAATCCGTCCGACTTACGATTCGGCGTCGGATTCGCCGTCGGATTGTTTACCAATCGGCGTCGGATTGTAATTTGAATGTACGAGAAAACCTAATTCTGCTACGAGGAAACAGAACACAAACCCCTTTTCCAGCATTTCTACCAGACCTGCGCGCGTCGTGGCAATAGCAAACAATAAAATAATAAAAAAAGGGTGCTAGGGCCTTCACATTTTAATATAAGACCACTTATATTGCCCCTGGAAATACGTCTTTTTAGCAATGCATTTCAGTTTATAAGTGAAGCCAACTTTAAAAAGAACGGTGTAAACTTGGTCTTTGTAAGCTGGCTTTCTCACGTGCAGTGATGCAGTGAATGAAGACTGCTTGCCGTATGCAAACGATGCGATGCGAACGGGTCCCGATAACGCTATCGCGTTCTACTCTTAAAGGCGAAGCTTAAGCGTCCTCCAATTTCTGTTATTGTCATTACTATTAATAATATAAATTATTATTATTATTATTATATTTTATTATTAGTAGTAGTAGTAGTAGTAGTAGTAGTAGTAGTAGTAGTAGTAGTAGTATAGTAGTAGCCGCAGCAGCATCAGCAGGAGTAGTAGTAGTAGTAGTAGTAGTAGTCAGTAGTAGCAGTAGTATAGCAGTGTTCGTTCGTAGACGGGACGGCTGGTGTTGCTGAACAGGTTAACCTGTTTACGAAAGTCATTGAAAATAGTGTGCGCATAGTCATATCTACGGGAACAGTCATACAGTCAAAATTTTCTCATTGGTGTTTTAAGGAAGTAGAAACAGCTAAAAAAAAGTTGTCGCAGTTTCACCTGAAAGTCGAAGCATCAATTGCGATAGCAAATTTGTAGAGAGCTATACGGAGTAATGATAGTAGCTTTATCAGCTGTATAAACTTGCGCATGTAGCAGCACTGGCAACACGCAGGACTGTTGTCGACGCCGTCGGCGTTTTGCCCGCGTTCGCTCAAAATGCGTGCGGCGTTGGTGACTGTTGCCGGAGCCTCTGATATAAATAGGCACTTGGTGCCGCAGCTAAACGTCGCCTCTTCCCTCCCCCTCCCCCCCCCCACGGCCTCTCGCGCATAGGAAGAAGGCGCGTTTGCTCTACATATACGGTGACTGTAAAGGAGGAAAGAGACGCCTACTTCTGCAGCCCTTAAGCGAGCACTGCAGCGAGCACTGCATCGTTGCCGGAGCCTCTGGTATAAAAAAGTTGTCGCAGTTTCACCTGAAAGGCGAAGCATCAATTGCGATAGCAAATTTGTAGAGAGCTATACGGAGTAATGATATTAGCTTTATCAGCTGTGTAAACTTGGACATACAGCAGCACCGGCAACAGGCAGAACTGTTGTCGACGCCATCGGCGTTTTGCCCACGTTCGCACAAAATGCGTGCGGCATTGGTGACTGTTGCGGAGCCTCTGACATAAATAGGCACTTGGTGCCGCAGCAAAACGTCGCCTCCCTTCCCCCCCCCCCCCCAAGGCCTTTCGCGCGTCGGAAGAAGCCGCGTTTGCTCTACATAAACGGTGACTGTAAAGGAGGAAAGAGACGCCTACTTCTGCAGCTCTTAAGGGAGCACGGCGCAGAACGCGCGTTTGTTCTCCGCCGTGCGTTCACTCCCCGTGAAAGCGCGCGTCCCTCGCTCCCTTTCACTCGCACATACAGCTTCCGGCCCGCGGCCACGATTTCATCTCCTTTGACCTCATACGGAACCTCACGGCGACGGCGACGGCGACGACGACGGCGACGCCGACGGCAGAAATCGGCTTCGGAGTGTCCATATAATTGCTATCGCAATAATAACTCAAACATAAAGAAAAAATTTATCACGTGACTGTTGATGCGTCTGAACCTCGATTTCCAGAGTTGCAGCCCAATGCTCTAACCCACAAGCCACAATCGCACGTGTAATTCTATCGCGCCAATGCCAACTGCTTCTTGAGATGACCGCCGTGTGTTTCACGTCACGTAGCAAGGGTACGCGAAAGCACATGCGCGCGCGCCAGTTCCTTTTCGCCAATGACGCTGGAGGGAAATGGACAAATTTATAGCATTTGATTACCCAGCTTCACGAAAGCCTCGCATCACACAGGTTCAAGATGTGCGTTGGATCTGTATGATTGTTCATAACACGGATCACTACGACGCTATTGAAAGTGTATTGAGGCAGCATGACACGTAATCCAAACTATTTCTGGAGCTACGGGCGTTCTTACTCTTGTAAAAAGAGCGCCAAGGATGTATGTCTTGTTAATGAAAATGGCGATGTTGTTTCGAACGCTGCGGACGCATTTGCTTGATCATCTCCGTTCTTTATACGGTGTAAAAAATGCTAATACCTCAAGTAACCTTCCTTCTCAATCTGCTACAGTGTGTAGATTATCAGCCGATGAAGACCTTGTTTTTAAGTGTACGAAGCGCCTCAAACCTTCATTTTCTTGTGGCGCTGACGGTATCCCTCCAACTCTGTTTAAGACGTATGAAAGCATACTTGTCCCTGGTCTCACATGTATCCTCGTGTCTACTTCGTTTCCTACTGCTGGGAAAGTAGCGCGAGTAGTGCCCCTATGTGCTAGAAGTGCAGTTACGAACTTGTGGCTGACATCTAATTTCCGCGCTGCGTCTAAGGTCTTTGTATCGGGGCGCTCCACAACGACGAACTTGATTACATTTATAACCCCTGGTTCAAGAGTAGTATATAATAGGGGACTATTAGGCGCTGTTTACTTTGACCTCAGTAAAGCATTTAATGTGGTTTGCCATGAGCTCCTCATTACAAAGCTCACGCTGATAGACGTACCATCTTCCCTCACTGCCCTGTTATCTAATTAAGCAAGCAATGGATCTTGCTTCGTGAGAATTCATGTATAGGCTGTGCTCTGTTAGCTACGAGGTCACTAGTGGAGTTCCTCAAGGATTCGTTCCTGGACCTCTAATCTCCTTACTGTTTGCAAAGGACATTTCGTCAGCAACTAAACACTCTTCATTTCGTCTATATAACGGCTTAAAGCTATTTAAAACTATCGACAGTGTTCGCGACTGCGTTGACCTCCAAAACGATATTTTTGCACTCTCAAACTGTGCTCAAACCCAACCACTCACCCCCTTACTCCTCCCGAATAAGCTAAATTTAAATGCTTGTAAAACTATGGTATTAACTTCTATTCGGAAAACACACCATGTGACATTTTCTTACACTCTTCGCGATGCTCAATTGCCCAGGGTCACTGACGCAAAAGATATTGCTGTGTACTTAGACAAAACGCTATGCTTCTCTTCGCACGTTAGATGTCTCAAACCACTCGTATCATTTGTGCTATTGGCATTATTTGTCGAACATGAGATGACTTCTACTCCACCGCTGCATTTCTGAAATTGTATTCAATACTGTCTGCCTTCCGATACTGCCTCATTAGTTTGGGAGAGAACTGACCATCCAAATCTGACCTCATTGAACGTGTCCCAAATAAATTTATCATCATCATCATCCGCCTGTTATATGTCCACTGCAGGACGAAGGCCTCTTCCTGCGATCTCCAATTACTCCTGTCTTGCGCTAGCTGATTCCAACTTGCGCCTGCAAATTTCCTAAATTCATCACCTCACCTAGAATTTCTGCCGTCCGCGACTGCGCTTCTCTTCTCTTGGTATCCATTCTGTAACTCTAATGGTCCACCGGTTATCCATCCAACACATTACATGGCCTGTCCAGCTTCATTTTTTTCTCTTAATGTCAATTAGAATATAGGGCTATCCCCGTTTGCTCTCTGATCCAAACCGCTCTCTTCCTGTCTCTTAACGTTAGGCCTAAGATTTGTCGTTCCATCACTCTTTGTGCGGTCCTTAACTTGTTCTCAAGCTTCTTTGTTAACCTCCAAGTTTCTACCCCATAAGTTAGCACCGATAGAATGCAATGATTGTACACTTTTCCCTTCAACGACAGTGGTAAGCTCCCAGTCAGTTGGCAATGCCTGCCATATGCTCTCCAACCCAAATTTATTCTTCTGTATATTTCCTTCTCATGATCAGGGTCCCCTGTGAGTAATTGACCTAGATAAACGTATTCCTTTACAGACTCTAGAGGCTGACTGGCGATCCTGAATTCTTGTTCCCTTGCCAGGCTATTGAACATTATCTTTGTCTTCTGCATATTAATCTTCAACCCCACTCTCACACTTTCTCGGTTAAGGCCCTCAATCATTTCTTGTAATTCGTCCCCATTGTTGCTGGATAGGACAATGTCATCCTGCAAACCGAAGGTTGCTGAGATATTCGCTGTTCATCCTCACTGCTAAGCTTTCCCAGTCTAAGAGCGTCAATATTTCTTATAAGCATGCAGTGAATAGCTCTGGAGAGATTGTGTCTCCTTGCCAGACCTATTTCTTGATAGGTAACTTTCTACTTTTCTTGTGGAGAACCAAGTTTTCTGTGCAATCCTTGTAGATATTTGCCAAGATTTTCACGTATGCCACCTAGACTCCTTGATTACGCAATGCCTCTATGACTGATGGTATCTCTAGTGAATTAAATGCCTTTTCATAATCTATGAAAGCCACACATAGAGGTTGATTGTACTCCGCAGATTTCTCGATTACCTCATTGATGACATGGATGTGATCGGTCGTAGAATATCCCTTTCTGAAGCCAGCCTGTTCTCTTGATTGACTGAAGTCAAGTGTTGCCCTGATTCTAATTGTGACGTAGCGATAACGCTGTGCAAAGCCATGCACACGCTCAAGTGCAGCAACATACGCCCCCTTGCTCGGGGCTATATAATCTACGGCTTTCTGGAATAAACGTTCTTTCCCACACCCGCACCCGTCTCGAGCGTGCTACACTAATGAATCCTGTAATGACTCCTGTAATATTAATGACTTCTGTGATTAATAAATTTATATATGTATATCCCCAAACACCAATTTTGCCGTTCTGGCTACCGAAGTCAGCAGGATGGCAAAACAGCTTTCAGGCGTACCTCAACTCGCACCTCTAAAATCAAGAGATTTTCTTTTTCCTTTATAACGTTAGTTCGTGGTACTATACACCGCCCAATACTTCTTGTTCATATACAATATTGCGTACCGCAAGAACACACAAAGCAGTATTGCGCGTTTTCTGCGTGGCCATTGTTGCAGTAGTCACTGTCTTATGGCTCGACTTCAAGAAACGTGTAACACATATTATGCCTTGTAGAGACATATTTCAGAATTCACTGCCAATGTTCTATACAAGTGTAAATAGTCATGCTCTATGATTAACTTACTTCTACGCTCGCCTCCTCCTTTTCTTTTTCCCTGTTTGTTCTCTAACTCGCATTGTGTTGTCTACCACATTTGTCTTTCATGTAAATTGTGTCATGCGTATTACTGTGTAAGCACGCCAGTAAAAAGGTCACTTAGTTGTTCCTGAGCACTATGATAAACGTTTGATTGATTGATTGATTGATTGATTGATTCATTGATTGATATTCATTGATTGTTCATTCATTCATTCATTCATTCATTCATTCATTCATTCATTCACTGATTATTCGAAAAGCTCTACACCGCCATGCAGAAAATAGAAATAGGCCACGTCAACATGATCCGGACAAAGGCGGGTCGAGTCGGCTTGTCGTGCTGAAAACTGGTCGTCGGGTTCATGTAAGCGCTAGCAGATCGGGCCGAGTGATTGTCGAGGCAAATTTGGTCAACCGGACCGGCAAAAGATGGGTTAACTCACCCAACACGCTTGGCTAGGTGTATGTAGACGCGTACGGGTCGGGCATGGTCAGATCGACTTCTAACTCGACCCATCTCGCTTGAAGTTCATGTAAACGAAGCTATAGAGACGTTTGCGAGAACATTTTTCGGACATGCGCCGATAGAGGAATCAAATATACCTTTTCATTTACTGTTAAATTTGATGAAGTTCACTACGTTATACCAGGAGCGTACGTCTTATCACGGTAAGAGATTAGGCCGGTGCCATGCTGCAGCATGAACTGTGATAAAAGGGCATGCGCTGTTAAAACCAAAGAGAATGTGCGGCATGGTTTCACCACATGTGCTATTTTCATGCAAAATCTGAACTTCTTGGTCCGCGCTTCTCGGCATAAAGGAGTCGATTCATAGCAGCTTTCAAGGCTGTTTAAGGTAGATCAAAGGTCCGCTATCTTATGGCCTCTATTCAAGGCGTACAGATTGGTGTTCAGTAGCCGCACAGATATTTCCTGTCAATTCTGCTTCAAAGTTAAGCGATCGCGTGAAAAGAAGCTTTTGATAGGACGCCTTTGAGAAGCGGTCAACGCCTTACAATTTGTAGAGAGAGCCTATTGCCACACTCAAATAAACATCGACTGCGGCGTCTGTAGGTGCAAAGCTTACGCTCAATTCAAAGCCATATATTGCGGTATGGGTGAGATCTCCTGTAATCACAGTACACTCCGGGCCGCTTCGAGGTGCCTCATGCTTTCCCCAAACGCTGGTAGCTTCTCCATTTACTTCCTTTTCACTGTTTCTGTAGTTTATCTCCTCGGTCTATATTTTGGTAGACCTTTCTTTTCGTTTCTTTGGGAGAAGCGCACAAATGAGTGAAGACGTATCTGTTGACGCGACTGTTTGTGGCAAGAATCGTGGAAGGGTGGTGAAAGGGAAATCTCTTCATTCGATGCAATCAAAACACAGCGAGTGCAGCGCCCGTGTTTGGAAAGGAATTTGCATCGAGAGAAAACAAAAGACGTGAAACAAGGTCTCGTTCGAGGGTTCCGCTTGCCTACGGCGGAATGTCTTGAAGCGCGCACCCGACCCCGGATGTTCGGGCTATTGACTCGAGCTTTGTCGTGTTTAAAAAAAACTGCTAGCAACCATCCATCTCTGTCAAGGCCACAAAACTGCTCGCTCGCGCGACGCCGCCGAGATCCTTCTCCTCTGTCCCGCCGGTGCAAGAGGACGCCACTGCACCGATGTCTCCGACCTCGGGGGAGGTTGTAGGGGACGGGAGGAGTTGAAGATGCACAAAAACGGTCTTCGCAAAGTAAGCAAACGAGAAGTGTGGGCGCCGTTGCGGGTGAGATTGTGAGACAAAACTGGAAAGTGACGGGAAGAATTCCTAAGGAAGGAAGAGGGAGAGGAAAATGAACGAACTCAGAATGAGACCGGGAAGACTCGAAGTAGAAGAAGGAGAAGGCGTGATCCTTCTCACGTGCTCGGCGCCCTTGACGTCGACGCGTAAAAAAAAAAAAAATACAGAGACAGGGTGGGAAGGAAGGAAGAAGGAATGCAGCATTAGTCACGCGGGCTTTTGTTATCCGGATCCCTACGGGCACGCGGGGGACAATCACCTCTTGTCGAGATCGTTTGCACTGCCGCCTTCTTCGCCGTGTCGTTGTCGTACAGCGCCGCGTGTCGAAGAGAGCCCGCTTTTCCCGTTAGCCGCTGAACGAGGGAAGGCGTCTGCATGGGGGAATCTGATGCGCGGAAACGAGCAAAGCAGGAGTGGGATGGAGTCAAGATCACCGAACGTCGATCGCAAACCCGTAATCAAAAGCGGGCAAGACGGCAAATGGGCTGGACAGGAAAGGCAGTGACCGCTGACTCCATGGACGACCCTTGCCCATATAACAGAGCTCGTCGTAACCCTACACCCGCTTGCTTCTTTGCTTTATCCATTCATTTCCGGTTCTTCTTAACGTCACGCCTTCATAGTACGCGGGGGGTGTGGAATCATTTAGACCGTTCTCAAACCGGCCACGAGAGCTGACAAACGCGCGTGAATAGTTAACGAGACCGATAAGAATGTCTAGACAGAGAGAAGTCAATTTCTCCCTCCTTAGAGCACTCGAGAGCGCCAGTTCAGTAACCCTGCATCCATTCAATTGCTCCTCGATGTCTCCTTTGTTTTTTTTTTATGTCATTGCGTTCAGTTGAGTGTAATCTAGGATTGAAGCTTGTCCGATTACCAGATTAACTCTAGTGCACAACAGAAAATAAGTGATATATATATATGTATCTGCCCACGTCGAAAGATGATTAAAATTTGCAAAATAAATGTCTATTATAATATTGATTACGTCTGAAAGAACTACAGCAAAAGAACTTCCCAGCCCAGCTCCCACCCCACAACAGTGCTAAAGTCGCATAAAACTTTACGGCACCTGGCGTTCAGCATGCGCGTTTTTACAGCAGAAGCGGTTTTTCCCGAGGTCACCCGCAGTGGCGTAGCCAGAAATTTTTTTCAGGGGGGGGGGGGGGCTCAAGTTGCAACGCGGCCTCCTCCTTATAAAAGTTATCGAGACATCAAATACATGAATAATAACTGCATTGCCAGTGCCAATGCCATTGTTTATTAGGTGCTGCAAACGAATTGTTTAACACTGCGCACTGTCAAGACAAGTAAATTATGTGTTTGTTTCATAAAATAATAGCTTCGTATGTCCCAAAAATTGCGGCAGTAATAGCTGATATCAATGCTTCCGCGTTTTTTTTTTTTTTTGGTTTATCTAACAAGTAAAGAAAAGATCACACAAACTTTAGAACTATATCAGTTCGAAACCAGCAAAGCAGTGCATGCCGCTGGTATGAAAAACGTAAAAGCCATAAAATGGACAAGTTGACAAATATTTTGATGAATCTTTGTCATTTAACAACCTTGTTTACATTTTTGTACATATGCAACGGCCAGGGAGAAACCTCAATGACGCTGTCCTTCGTTGCAATTGATTGGGCAGGAGCAGATGTTACCGGTAGTATATTGTAATTGCACCGAAATTATAGTTGCAACAACGAGTACATATAAAAAGCAGAAGTTCCGCAAAATATACATTAGAAATGCGAAGATAGAATGGAATATACAAATGCCAAGATAAACGGCAAGAAAGTGTCGCGTGAAACCAAGTTCACTGCTTGTATACACAAAACCTCGCAACAAGATATTTAAATATACGTATAAGTCTGCAATAAATCTACGTATCTAAGGAAATGTCACTGTATATAATGCGTCAAACAAGACAAATAAACATGTTGCGCAGTCACAGGTAGTAAACTTCACGCATACGAGTTACAGACAGACGATCCAGGCAAGAACAAAACTATGATCTCAGAAATCGTGATATGCATTTGGGCCATGCTGTGATCGCGACAGCACCATGTGGCTAGAATAATACAAAAAAAATGCAGAAATCAATACGAAAATGCGTTTTTTGACTGCCTGCACAGCGGCAACAGTTATTCTGCACCCAAAATTAAAGAAGTCTATTGCTTCGTTTCAAAAAAGAAGTAAAAACATGTCGCTAAAACGGAAAGAAAAGGACAAACGAAAGCCACAGATCATGCGGCAAGTTGATTTACCTAACATCCGAGTGCGTTTTGGGGAAACGCCGCGTGTGCCGGGCTTTCAATGCATGAGCAAGGTTTGTCAAAATTGGTTCTTGATGTCCCCGTAATTTTTGTATTCCCAGGACAATTTTGATCACCCTGCTAACTGTTACAATAAACGGTAAAAACTTCTGTGGTTTTAAAAGCTAATGAACAGTCATACGTTTTCATAATAACGAGCTTATAGAGGAACGTGAAGGAACAGATATTTTTAGAGTCATTGATTTTTGCTGCTTCGCTATCTAAACGGTAAACTTCACTCGGCGGGGAGGTTTAGCGAAGCGTTCAATAACTTCGGACACGTTGATGGCGACGTCTCTGTGGGCGTATAGAAGCGCCAGCATAACCATGCGTTCCTGAGACATTGTAAAGCGCAAGGGGTTTTTTTAGTAATCTCATGTTTGAAAATCTCTGCGCTGGTAGTGGCACTGGAAGGGTGACTAGAATCTGCAGCAGTTTGTACACATGTACATATAACCTGCAGTCTCCATGAGAGAGGGCATCTATACCTGTGCTAAAGCCTAAAAACAATTCTTCGATATCGTTTCCTCAGCACCACGCTCGACAAGGTAGACAGCCGTCCTCTTACGGAAGCCACAATTCTTGGTCCCTGGTCCCAGCCGACGTCGAAACGAACTGCTTTAAAAGCGCTAGTACGCTTTGTAAAAGAAGTGAAAAACTATAGAATGTGCGGAATGGTACGTGTCTTTTTCTTTTCTTTTTAATCTTCTCTTATTTTTTAATCTTTTCTGCCCTTACCCGATCCCCCTGTGCAGAGTAGCCAACCGGACACTTAACCTGGTTAACCTCTCTGTCTTTCACCTCTTATTTTCTTTCCTTCCTTCATTTCTTCATTCGATATCTTTGACATCTTTGTTTAGGTACCTTACACAAACAGTAAGCTGTTTGAATCCAGCAATATCCGTCGTTTCGTCAGCAAGTACGGAGAAGCAGCCTGCAGTGTTCACTTTTGCATCTAGACTTTCTTTGATAATTTCACTACAAATTCCTATAATTTGGTTTGTACATCTGGTTTAAATACGAGGCATTACTGGGGCAACTTTCCAAATAGTTCTTCAGATGTATCTCCAAAATCAGCTCGCATGCGAAGAAGCGCTCTGGAAATACCAGTATTTCAGCGTGGGCTTTGCTTAAATCCATACGGCCAGTGTCCCTATTTAAGGAAGGAAGGAGGAATTGGGCGCGCTTCCTGAGACGGAAAGACCGGGATCGCTTATATTATGTGACTTTGGGCGTTTCCACGAAATCCAGCCCGAGTTCGCAAATCGAAATGAGAAAAAGACATTGTAGACCACAATGAGGCGCCGGTGGTTGTTTTGGTCGGCGGTGCAGTAAAATTCCGAAGGTGAAGAGCCCCCTCCATCCTGGCTACGCGCCTGGTCACTCGCACACTTCCGTTTCACGGAAGTCATCGCCTGCCAGGTTCAAACGCTAGCAGCACGCATATATCAAATTGACGTAGTGTATATCCAAATATAATGCACTGGTTGCTGTCTCTGTTCTCTACAGAATTACGCAATAAAACACTAAACGCTAACTAAACCTTCCCACTGCAACAAATATGTGCCTTTGAGGGCATCGTTACTTTAAAAAACTGAATTGATTTTTGAGGGGCCCTTAGCGGTGACTCTCCGCAAAGGGCGCTTTCTCTCGCGTTAGGAAGTTGCGGGGCATGTTGCTGAACGCAACTAGATTTGAAACGCACGTGCGGTCGTGTGAGAACTGCTAGTTGGCGCGTGATTACTTTAGCGTACAGCCTAAGAATATAGACAGGACAGACAGGAGGTATGACGACACATTTCTGCTTAGCCGAAGTGTGGCCTTGCCTGTCTTGTCCTCGTTCGTAGGTACTAAGCTACAGTAGCGGCGATTCAGATTCACTCTATAGTGAAAATGTTTGAGTGTCCTTGTTATTGCAGGCGATTTAAGGAAGGAAGGAGGAATAGACGGAAAGACCGGGAGCTTATATTTATTTTTCGCTATCGAAATGAGAGAAGACCACAAGCTGAGAACGTCTAAGGGGCAAAAGAATAGGCAAGAATGTATGAATAAAATTCGGAAACCCTTGAAATTGCAGATACGTGTTAAAGGGAGGCGCAGGTAGCATGCTGTATTAAACAGTGCTACTTGCAATGCCGAGCGGCTACCTGTCCCACTTCTCCTCCACACTTTCTTTCTGCACCTCTCAGGAAGAGCACATCAATTCTTCATTCTTCACTGCATAATGAAGCTGCCTATTGCCAGAAGAATCCATAATAATAGTCCGAAATTTACAAACTCACCGCTTCCATTAAGCTGTGTCGAGGAGCTAGAAGTTGTCGAAATGCATAGCAAAACTTTCTATGCAAATCAAACTCAGCCACTAGTAATCCACTCTTACATGAACATAGCCTCCTCCGTCATGGCGACATGGCGCTAGCTTGTCTGTCCTACATCTTTACCCATATATGCTCGTAATATGGCTATTGTTTACTTTTGTAACGTGTTAACATTAATACAAGCGTTATTTCTCTACCTGACTGCGTGATCTATTATTTGTTACATAAAACGCGTTCTAAGGTATCATGAGGAAAGAAAGCACGGGAACACATGCGATGGGCTGGATTACAATGCTAGCGTTGGACACAAATACGCGGGATCTGACGCGCGCTAATCATATTCGACTCCGTATTTTGTGGAATTGAATTGCTTAAGGCGCCGCAAAATTACAACTGAGTAATTTATACCTATAAATTGCTCGTTGTGTGGGTGATCGTGCAGAAAGAGGTATTTGGCAGTTTATCCGAGAACAAGGCGATGTGCTATGGGCGATGGACTTGAAAGAACTCGAAGAACTGAGTGGTCAAGGACGTTAGCAAACGGCTGTCAAAAACTGTTGCAAAATGTTCAGGGCAAAAAAACCCTTCGGCATACTTAAGTCCGCCTATTTGCATAGCATTTTCTATGAAAATCGACAGCATCGTGTCCCTAATAGAATTCCAAGTAACCAATTCATTCTTACTCAGACTCATCTCAGATTCTCCGCGCCCATAAGATACGGCTGACCGCAATCAGAATAATACGCGCTGCAGCGCCGAAGAATATGATAACATGAGAAGGAGAGCTAGAAGACAGATTGTAACAAATACAGTATATACATGTATGCAGATCAGGGGTGTCCGTCTCGCTACGCCGGAACGTTGTGCAAGCAGGAGTTCGGTGACATGTGCGGGATACGATGACGCGCTGCAACCGATGCAGAAGAAGTGCCATCGAGCATCTCTACAGCCTCTTGTCTTAGCGAGTGACGAGATTCGTCGAGAGTTGAGCGAGAAATCGTATGACGACCGAGCAAACGACGATGGGGAACAAACACGGTTTTCGGAGTGAGCTTGCCCAGGGACATTTTCATTTTGCCGAACTGCTCTTCCGGCAACCCTTCCTGGAAACACTAACTACCCTCTACAGTGCGCTCACCAACGCAAATTACAAAAAGCGAAGAAGAAGTGGAAGAGAGGAAAAAATGAAGAATGAAGCAGGAATTAACAGAGCCTTAATAGGGTCCGGTTTCCGAACCTCTTCCGGGAAGACACGGAGGGCCGAAAAATGCGGAAGACCACTTACAGAAAAACGTTAAGTGCCGTCCAAGAAATCGATTTCTGGCCTGAGGACAACGACAGCGATAACGACGAAGGCGGGACTACTAAGGTGGCACGATGACGTCACGATGACTCTCACGTCTTGGACATGGGATAAGATCGCCGGACACGGAGTAACAAGCATAATTTAGTGTTACCACGACATTTCCTGCCAAGGACATATGATGAGAATAAACATCATGGTTATACCTGCAATAGACGTCACAAAACATGGCTAGGCGCCATTAACGGTGAACTTCCGTTGCACGGCGGCAGATCGGACGAATTGACAGTGTCGTCGAGAGGCAGAAGTGAAAGAAGTAATATAACAGAGGACAGTATGAAATGCGATAGAAAAACGCGGAAATATATATATATATATATATATATATAGAGAGAGAGAGAGAGAGAGAGAGAGAGAGAAAAGATGTGGAGGACAGACTTTGGACAAATAGATCACCACTCCGATACTCCCATCTTATAGGAGTCAACGATCCCGGAACTAAATTCATAGATGCATGAGTTCTCAAAAAATTATAAACAAACAGTAGGGATAGTGAGGAGCAGAAGTATTGATCCCCAGCGTTTTGAAGCGGGAGCCGTTACGCTTGCCTAGTTGATTTTGCACAGAGGCCGGCAGCCGAATCACCGGCTCAATCACCGGCAGCCGAATCACCGGTTCAATCATGGCTTCGTAGGTTAGTGCTTCGCTGTGCCTAACGGCGTTCGAAAGCGTCGAATGGCCTAAGTGCACGAAGATGACATTTAGAATTAGGAAATGTGGCGTAACGTCTGGCTAACTAGTCCAATTTTCTGTTCGTGCAGGCTCTTTAAAAAACTTACATTCTGCTGTCGTGGCTCAGCAACTATGTTCTTCCGAAGATTTGATTAGGCCGAACTGACGTGCTTCGATTGGAGCCGATTGCAAAAATATATCTGTATCAATATGCCTGAATTAAAGTTAATGAGCCCTACGCCCGTTCAAGTGCAATTCAGAACTCTACAAAACTCTTTAGCCCTGACGACAGATTTTATTTTCTTGCTAGAAAGCAAGAAAATAAAGTACAGAGTCGCAAACGAGACGAATGTCACGTTTTCTACTTTAAACAGGCTTAAGTGAAAACGAGATAGATAAACAGAAATAGAGAAAGATTGAACGCTCCGGCCATACAAGAGGATGTACAGCCAGATCAATGACGACCAATCACCATGGGTCTTTGAAAAACCAACACGACGCACTGCGATATAGGCTGAAGGCAATATGTACGTCGTGACATCACTCAGCACGTATAGAACAGAGTCCCGTGGTGCGGCCAAAGACGGCTGCAGAGCGTTCTGAGTGCATCGACGTTGTGACACTGCTGCAGAATACACGATAGAGGTTGGCGACAGAAAAGAAAGAAAGAAAACAACGACGACAGACAGAAACAGTCGCTAACTGATATAGATGAGAGTTCTCCCTCATGGAGTGAAGAAGTTGCGAGTATTCTTTGTTCTGTTAGGTAGTGCCTCTTCAATAAATTCATTATGGCCGCATAGCGGATTTTGGCTCGATAACAAATGGAGCACACACTCTTGAAGAGAAGGTGACAGATCATCGGTAGTCTATCTCGCGCTTCCATTTTGAACGACCGTGGTTTGTCGTTGTTCTTGCCATACCTGGCGTTATTGCTGTATACCTGACCCAAATACTGCGAATAGCATTATTTGGGTCATGCGAAAAGCATTATTTGGCTATTTCAGCCGTTTTGAGCCTATCTTTCTATCTATCTCGCAGAGTTGCCAACCTCCGAAGCAAATTTTTCCCTAACTCGGTTAGAACAATTCTCTAGATTTCGCGAGATTTAGGCGAAATGCGGTTATTTAATATGTTCTCTGTAAGATAAACTGCGTATGTGTTCTGCAAATACGCTGCAGATTTTAGTTTTAGGACTTATTTATGTATTTGTTTGAAAGGATTTATTGAAGTCACCGTGCTTAAACTGAAATGATGTCACAGTGCAAGTTGCAGTGCTTGTAACAGCATTTATTCGCACACAGCCTCAACAATGTCAAACGTAGGAGCCAAATTGGTCCTATCGAGGCGTTTTGGTTACCATAAGACACGCGCTGGTAATAATAATAATAATAATAATAATAATAATAATAATAATAATAATAATAATAATAATAATAATAATAATAATAATAATAATAATAATAATAATAATAATAATAATAATGAAGTATTATTTTCAAGCATGCTTTCAGAAACTAAGGAAAGCAGAAAAAGTGCCACGTACCACTGCTGTGCAGGAGTAAGAGAACGCACGTACATTATTCAGAAGTAGAGAAGCTGCACGAGCGCGACGACGTGACCGTGGAGCTTCTCTGCTGCGGACAACAAAACACAAGGAGCACGTGTGTTCTGTGAAAGAAAGCAGATACAAGTTGCTGTCATTTACCGGCCTTAACAGCTCCACTCATTCACATCGGCTAACTTGTACTTTGTATTACATTTCTTAATGGAATGAATGAATGAATGAATGAATGAATGAATGAATGAATGAAATGAACTTTTATTTCCCTTTTTAAGAAAGGGGAGGGGCCGGGGGGAGAGTGGGATGCCTGTGTGCTCCAGTCTTAGCACATTCTGCTGCCAGACGTCCGCCTACCAGTCGTGGAAGGCCTCCGCTACCTCCTCAGCCCACCACTCGGTCCTGCAGGGTGGGATCGGAGCTGCGCAGGGCAGTCTCCCACAGCTCCTCACTACTAATTAAGGGCTTTAGGTGGCGCGGGGGGGGGGGGGGGGGGTATATTTGATGGGGCATTTCCACATGATATGGGAGAGATCTGCTGTCTGCACAGGGCAGAAGCGACACTTGGGTGTCGGGTATGTGTCGGGAAAGAATAAGTGCAAAGTGCGTGGGGTAAGAAAAGATCGAGTTTGCAGTTGGCGCCACAATATTTCTCTCTGGCGCGTGCTCGACACAGAGAGAGGGGGATACGTTAGGCGTTGGTGTTTGTAATGTGCGTAAATTTCATGGAATGTGATTGGTCTGTTGTTGGGAGTCATTGGGTTCTATGGTAAGGCCCACATTTCCATCCACTCGGTCCGTGAATCTTCGAGCAGCGGCATGAGCCATTTCGTTGCCTGGTAGGCCTTGATGTGCTGGAGTACAGATGAGAGCGACGTAGTTTTTCGGCGGGTGAGCGGCGACTAGTAGAGAGTGCGCGAGGTTTGTAATGTAGCCGCTACTGAAGTTCCGGATAGCAGTCTTCGAGTCACTGATGATGACATCGCAATCAGGTAGCCCCGATGCGAGTGAAATGGCGGCCTCTTCTGCGTCACCCGCTGAGGTGGTCTTGACTGATGCTGAACGAACAGTGTGGCCCTGCTTGTCTAAAGGATGACTTCGGTTTTGCGCTCATCATACCGACAGCTCCTTTGTTCAGCTTCAGATAACTATTTCATTAAAGGTATGAAAAAATTAACAGCACAGCTAGGTACGAACGGCAATAGTTCAATAAAAGTGATCTGGTAACTGCCACAGGGCATTCATACCTTGTCATTTGCTTGACAATATGCGTTGACTGAGTTGCTGTACGACTATAATAAAGTTATACTTAGCATACCAATGCGAAGGTAATTTGCGGGGTTTTAAACTAAACCACGCCGTCAACTCTGTAGTTCCATCGCAACCGTGGTTTCTGTCGTCCATGAGTAAGCGGGAAATGTGCCTAGATTTTGACAAATTTCCCTTTTTTTTCCCTGAGGATGACTTAAGTTCCCTAGATCTAGAGAAACTTCCCTAGGGCTGACAACACTGCTATCTCGTCTCATTCGCCGACCCAGTGGCCCAAGTTGTCTGCTTGCTTGGGTCACTAGGTATGTGCTAGGTTATGATGCCGTCGAGGTCGTTCCATCGTCGTCATTGCAGGCTCCGTGGTCTCACTCTCGTTGTGCCGTCATCGTCACGTATCCTACCCCACACACAGTGGTCCAAGTTATCTAATAGCTAAAGCATGACAGTCATCCATGCAGCTTTGTCACCCGACTCTCGTCATGGTGGCGTCGTCACGCCATCGTCGTTATACAGTGGTCGTCATCTCATTGTCCTCATGCCAATGTCGTCCCAGTGTAGTCGTTAGACCATCGTCATATTTTAGGAATTGACACCTCATTGCGTTTCATGCCAATGTCGTTATAACGGCTCTGTCGTCCCATCCATATAATTCCTTCATCGTTATTCTATCGTCACTGCGTCGGCGTCATACAGTCGCCATCGTGTCGCCATCATGCTCATGGGTGATCTTGGCAAGTGAGTGCCATAGCAAAGTGGAACGATATTGGAGTACAGGGGATATAGCCGAAGCAACGTAAGTCTCAGAATCATCACTACACGTGCTAAATAAACATCACTTCAGGAATACGGTCTGTCACTGCATTGCTCGAATGCTATTCGCATTACCAGGGCATTGAAGGACCCTGGTAATATCATCGGCAGTCATTGTGAGATAAGTACCACCATTTTTTCTTCTTTTTTTTTAACAGCGAAGCTGTTTAACTTGGGCGTTTGCCATCAGGTGTAACGCCGAAATGTGGGCCGATAATGGTGGTAGTGCAGAAAGGGTCCAAGCGCAATGGCACATATTCCTGTGAACTAGCGAAACTGTTTAAGCTCGAGCATGGTCCATCGAGTGTACGCCGCAATACCTCCGCCTGGCGACGACGTCACCATGCATCGCCTAGCAACGCTTCGCCCCAGCTGCGCTGACGGTGCCGAGCCTCGCTACAGCTGCGTGAGCCATGACGTCATCGTGCGCGCCGCATCGCTTCGCCTTAGCTTTGCCAAGTAATGACGTCACCGCACCCTGCGGAGTGGTTGCCACGGCTGCGCAGAGGCGGAGCGAAGCCGTGGCGTCACTGCGTCGACCCACGAGACCCACCCAGCACCGCGTCGCCGCCGCGGTGACACAAAAGCCCCACCGTCTCCGCGCCGAGCCCATCGCCGCGAAGATGGGGCGGCCGAAGAAGCGCGTCACTCCCGAAGAAGAGGAAGCATGGCGCGAAAGCTGCCAGCCTGCTACTCCAGAGCGAGTGAGACGACTTCGGTCCAATACCGAGTATCGCGCCGCCGAAGCGGCGGCGAAACGTCGGTGATTCGCAGAAGATCCGGAGTTACGAGCCCGCGAAGCTGAGCAAAAGCGTTTGAGCGTCCAGAAGCGTCCAGATACTTTAATGGTCGAGTGTTCGGTGGTCCTTGGGCTGTCGATGATTCCCGGGTGATCGTGCGCAAAATGTGGCCGAGTATCGAAGCATAACCTCGCAAAAACTTGCCCGAACCGAGATAAGTCTAGGTGAGTTCGCCAGCTTCGCTGTTTGCCCAGTCTTCGCACCACAAGTGGGAGGCTGCACCTATCTTTGTTTTCTTTTTGTGAACGCGATTATTTTCTGCAGAGTACACTCCCTTCTCTTCTTTCCACTAACCCTTCCAAGTTCTGAAACGTTGTTAAAGCTGAAAAAAAAAATCGTGCCATTTCTCTTGTTGACTCTGATAGAACTGTGCTGCGTAGTGATGAATGTTGTACTATTCTAAACGACGTTTTCGCGAGCGTGTTTACGGAGTCAGCTGCCGTTGTCACCCCGCAGCTGCATAATCGCGATTTCTTTCCCATTTATTACCAGTTTGTGGTAATAGCTGAATTAATTGCATGTAAACTGGAGAATAAGATTGATTTTATTTGATCTAATATAACTGAGAAACTAAATATTTCGTCTTGATGTGGTGATGATGAAATTAACGTGAAGTTTCTGAAGAACACCAAAGTTTACTCTTCCGTTTTCCTGTCATACCTCTTTACACACTCCATAGAATGTAGCACGCTGCCATCACATTGGAAGGTCGGCAAAGTGGTCCCACTCTTCAAATCCGGGAACACGCATTCTCCTCTCAATAATCGACGAATTTCCTTAACTAGTATCCCGTGCAAACATTTAGAACATGTAATTTACTCTAATCTAGTCTCATATCTTGAATCAAATGCCTTTTTTTCCTCCTGTCAAGATGGATTCCGGAAAAACTGTTGCGGAAGTTTCTGTTATTTAATCATCACATCGCAGCAGTTCTAGATCGAGGCTCTCTTTCTCATGGTATTTTTCTTGACTTTTCTTAGGCTTTCGACAAAGTACCTCATCAACTACTTCTAATAAAGATCCGCACTTTGTAAATTGACCCAAATATCCTCAAATGGGTCGAATGCTTTTTATCTAACTGAACCCAATATGTTATCGCTAATAATCACGCTTCCTCCCCTTGTTCTGTTAAATCTGGCGTCCCTCAAGGTTCCGTTTTAGATCCACTACTATTGCTGATCTAGATAAATGATCTTCCAGATTGCATTAACTCTAGTATAAGGCTATTTGCAGACAACTGCGTTATCTATCGTGAAATAAATAACCCTAATGATACACTTGTCCTTCAATCTGACCTAAACAAGGTTTCTTAATGGTGCAGTAAATGGTTAGTGACCGTTAACATCAGTAAATGCAAGTACACGGAATTTACGCGAAGCGCTAATGCCTCAGTATCTTCAGAATATAGATTTATTGGCATCGGACTGGAGCGCTTGTCTGCATGCAATTACCTCGGTGTTTACATATCTCATGACTTGTCATGTCATACTCACATTGACTACATCATAGGTAATGCAAATCGCACTCTCAGGTTATTTTGCGACGCAATTTTTTCCAAGCTCCACAGTGCCTAAAATTATTTCTTTACCAAACTTTCGTTTGTACGAAAGTCCAGTACGCATGTGTATACTTTAGGATCCGGCTCACCGCACTCTCATTCAATCCGTAGAATCCCTTCAAGATCAATCAGCCCGTTTTATTATGTCGAACTATTCACGTATACCGCCAGTGTTTCGCAGGTTAAATCGTCACTTAACCTTCCTAACCTTCAAATTCAGCACAGCATCTCACGACTTTGTTTATTCCACAAAGTTTTCCATCCCCATTCATTAAATCAGCAACTCATTTCACAGCAGTGTACGTATCATCTGGTATCGATCACATCGATAAGGCAATTGTTCCTCGATCGTTGTCGCATTGACATGTTCCTGCATTCTTTTATGCCAAGAACCTGCTCTGAGTGGAACCACCTTCCCTCTTCTATCGCCACCTTAGCCGATGCACCGTCATTCAAGACCGCGTTGTAACAGATCATCTTTTGAAATGACTCAAATTTCGCTGTTTTTTTTTTTTTTTCTTTTATTTGCTGTTGTTACGGCCTGTTTATCTTATTCTTGTCCTTGTAGGTTTGTACGTTTTTGATTTTTTGTAAGCCTTGTACAGACCCCCACTGTAATGCCCATTGGGTCCTGAGGGCATGAAAATAAATAAATAAATAAATAAATAAATAAATAAATAAATAAATAAATAAATAAATAAATAAATAAATAAATAAATAATCGTATTCTACGCTTAGGTTTGCGGGTAGCATTCGAGGTACCATAGAACCCAGCGACAGTTTTGTTTTTGAACGTGCTTATCTTTAGCGGTTTGTCTAACAACGTGGACGTCCAGCGGTGGTCAACAAATAAAAAAATATATATAATGTAAATTCCCCTATTTTCGCTATTCTGTATGCTTCTCCGCGTAACAGCACCCTTCCAACCGAGAAATAACTCAAAAAGCCTCACCTTCGCGCTTAGCCTTCTTCCGCCTTCCATGCATACTACCTCCGCGAAGTTAACGGGCCTCACTGAAGTTCTCTTCCAACGATAGCAGTAGCGCATCCGGCTCATTGCACTTTCACAACATCTTCTTCCACGTCTAGCCTCAACGTTGCAGACTTTCACGCCAGGCTCTCACATTAGTGAACGGCAGCTGTCGCCAGGTCCCCAACGAGAATGCATGGCTTACACGTCTCCACATTGTACGCGACGTAGGATCGGAGTGAGGGGTGACAAAAAGAGAGAACGCGCTTCTCCGTCTGCCCGGCAGGTAACGGAGGCTCGCGTCGCAACGAATACCATTAGGCTGTACAAACTCGGTCGCCGGTCTCAACTAGGCTCCGCCAGTGCGGCGGTGTAAGCCGTGCCCCACCCTTTCCTCTCAGCACGTATTTGCCCGGCGAGGCGCGTCTGTGTGCTCGACGCCAATGGACGAGGCGCGACTGCAGTGACGCTGGCCTCCCCCACCACCCCTCACGTGAGCCCGAAGTAGTTTAGCGAGCGGCACGCGCGTTTACACAGCTGGCGCGCCAGCGCGCAGTCTGGGACGCCTTCGCGCGGATCCAGTGGTTTGCGGAGTTGGTAGGCTTAAGCAGACTGATGTGGATTGTGGCCATGGCCGGTGGCTGCCGTCCACTCCATTACAATATTGTTTTTGTTTTGTTTGTTTATATTTTTTTCGGGGGGGGGGGGGGGCTCGACACCCCCCTCCCCTGTAGGATAGAAGGATAAGATAGAAGGGCTGTAGGATAGAAGCATAAATTAGGCAAAAAAAACGAGGAAATTCTCAGTCTTGTCAAATCGGTATAGTATGTTCACAGCGACAGCAGCAAATTTAATCCGTGTGACTTCAGCCCCCCCCCCCCCCTACACACACACATACGCCCACACTTTGACTTAACCATGCATGTGTACTCCCATTTTATACGGAAAACGTTCGATGATTTGGAGTTGCCGAAATCGCATTGTTGCTCCAGGACCAACTCAGATAGTGTTCGTTTAAGTAATGCTCATCACCATAAGCAAAAGAGGTGAAAATGCAAAAAACGTCTCTTTTTTTTCTGCTTCTGGGTTTCGTATTCGACGCAACAAAATACGCGCATGACTCCGGCAACGTCCCCTTCCGCGTTGTTGCATGCCGCGTGTTAGAACTGGCAGGCATAATTATACGCTAGCTCGCGCCAGCGTAGCTGCACCCTCTCGAAAGAGCTGAAAAGCCACCACATAATGCCAAATGCGCATGCGCATAACGTAAACGTAGCCAGAACTCTTACGTACGTACGCTATTTCCGGAATATAGTGATCAACGCTAACGCACGCAAGGGATTCCGTACGTAGGTTAAGATGGTGGATCCGTCCACTTCGGATCTATCGAGTCGTCGGCCCGCACTGTTCGGCTCATTCGTTCCCCACTAATGTTCGTGTTTGCTTTAGATTTGTGTGATGATGCTTCGACAGCGGCGTACAGGTGATATACACGTGGTTTTCGATGTATACGTTCTCGATTAGCGGCGGAGTATGCTTAACGAGAGGGTTTGCTCATGTTTGCTATATCCGCCTCGAGACGGCGCCCAAGTGCATTTGGTTAGCGTTAGCGCTTTGCTCCGTTCCGCTATTCTAAAACACTACCTTGT
>NW_023605557.1:0-87994 GCF_013339745.2 Dermacentor silvarum
AATGTGGCAATAGACGAATATGAAAATAATACTCGAAGCCAAAGAATACCAAAATTTGGTAAAATGTAATAAAGGTTATTAGATTATTGAGCATGATTGTGTATTACATATTTGAAACCACAATTATCTGCACCACAGAAAATAGACATGTTTATGAAGTTTATTCATGAAATTACATAAGGCAGCCGAAATTTCTGTTGCAGCGATATGTTGGGCCAGCGATATGCTGGGTCAGTGGCCATGGGTAAGTCCAAATAATTGGCAAGTTCGAAGAATCAGGCTCTGAAAAATTGCTCAGCAACTGTATTTCTATTGTTTTGAAATCAGTTTTGCTAAGCTTGGCACACAAAAAATAAATTATTGCTATCAATATGACAATCGTAAAAAAGCTGGGAAAATCTGACCATTTAACAATAAGTTCATCCAATAAATGTATGCAGTTCTGCCACTGGTAGCATAAATTGAATAGAACACAGCACACAAATTAAATAGTAATAAACCATAGACTCAAATTTTTAGGTTTTGGAGTTTCAAAACTATTTCTTCTGCCAACACTTAACACTGATAAATGCAAAGAAATTAACAGAACGGTACCCTGAAAGTAACAAATAGGCACATTGACAAGCTCCAGCTAAAGAGGCCCTGAAGATTCAATACTAAATCAGTTCAGACTGGTAAAGAACTCTTTCAAACTATATTATCATTAATTTGGCAGAAAAGTGTTGATTATTATAGGAGAAAACACTTCCTTTGCTTGAATTTGGCGCTGAAGCCTCAGCACCAATATGTCAGTTTGACGTCGCGAATTTCAAAGTATTTCCTTGTATTTGGGCTGCACTGGCCCAAGAAAAACCTCTCGAACGTTGCTAGGCTTAGTCTTTCGCTCTTTTATAATGCAATGTAGTCCTTCTCAACCAATCAACCATTAACAAGACTCGTGTAGAGACTGTAAAAAGTCACAGGCCTGCGTGGCACAAGAAGCACAGTCACAGCATAAGCTGGTTGAGCGGCGCAAGAGTAGCTCCAATTTCGGCACCACGCACAACAGGGTCTTCGCGGCAAAGTGTCTTCGCCTCGATTTTGACGAGAACGATCGGAACTGTTCGCCCGGCGTCGACGGCGAGCTGCGGCTTGTAATGCTCTCTGCACAGCAGTCTGCTGATCCCGATGATGCCTGGTTGTAGCCGCGCACGTAGCTCTACGATTAGCGTCTTCAGCAGCGGTTTGTACCTTGCGAGGAGACGTCTAACGTGTAGCGAAGAGGTACCCAGAATACGTGGCACACATCTAACATCGGGATAGCGTTGATTGCGCGCCTCGTCTGAATCTCATCTCGTTGGCTGCGCCTGCGCGCGCGGCGGTTGCAGGCACTTTAACTAGATGGCGCCACCATACTGGCGGAGGCTCGGGTCGTCTGCGCCTGCGCGGATGCCTACAGGGCGTTTAAAGGGAATATTTATGCAGCCTGATAGCAAGCGCTTGCGTGGTTCAGTGGTAAAGTATCCTACTCCCACGCAGCGGGCCTGGGTTCGATCCCGGCGGAGAGCGGGTACTTTTTTTCGCATTTCCGGCAATAGCGGTTACAGCCAAACGCCGGGGGCGGCATCATCGTGAACCGAAACGGCTATTGGAATGAGCCCATAACAGCTTATGCTGTAAGAATCCACGACGTCACAGCGAGCTGGTGACGTCAAGCTTCCACTCCTGATAAAAGCCTATTTCCCAACCGTGATTTACTAATACTACAGCTGGAATTACTATTATTATTTAGTGTCCCTTTAAAAGGCCCCTAAGCTGATGCGAGTCAAACATTCGATGGCTGCTCCACCTCCAATCTCCAACCTAAATACATAACTTGTGATAGATATATATATGGTATACAAAAACGTGGAGTCATGCCACTAGGATATATTTCCGAGCATACTTGGCTTGGCCACCAAGCACCTGACCTATAAAAGGAAGACCAGCATTTTGCAACTGCCATCGAGTGGCCTCCCCACGTGAGATTTTGCAGGCTAGCGGCGTATTTGGTGGCACTTATGGACAGCATTCAGGCCACAGTGCCAAGCATGCTATCTACACTTAGTGCCAGGAGCCCTGTCACCCGTAGGCACATGCTGTACGCATCCAGTACTAAAACCTCACTAAATTACTGTATCCCCGAAAGTTTGAGATTGAGAACAGTTTCAGAGGACATTTATAGCTTCCTGATATATGCGTGGACATGGTATCACAGAAGTCAAAAGCTCATCAAGTGCTTTGCAATTTGATAAGCTTTGCGCTTTCTCCAAAGCATACATACCAGCCTTTTCAGCCTTCTTTTTTTTCTTGACAAGCTTCACCTTGCACTCCTTCTTCTTTTTTGAATCCTTGTTGTCTTTCTCGGCATCTTTCTTGGCGTCCTTGGAGTCTTTCGACTTGATGCTTTCTTTGTTTTTTTGAGATTTCTCCTTTTTTTCCTTTCCGGGAAACTTGAATGGAGCCTTACTCTTTTTGCTTTTGCCTCTGAAGTTGCAATGGAAGGATATAAAACCACAAGAGTTATATATGCAATGAACTGAAGCAGCTGTCTCCCATGCTGTGCAATGTTTTGTAACCGTCAGACTATTGCAGTGAACGAGAACATCACTTGTGCCACACATTCATCCATTGTACCAGGGCAGGCACTAGATATAGCAACATGACACAACCTAACATACAGGTAATTGCCAAGCATGCAAAGCAACTCGGCATGTGCCTGGGTTCTTGCTTAAATAACCCATTCTTTGATTACCAAGGATAAACAGTTGGCAGTCTGCGCTCGTGGTGTATTGTGGGTTCCTTCTGCTTGTCCTGGTATTTTCTTGCAATTTTTAACCTTCCTTCAACTTGTCAAGCAACTGCAGAAGTCCTTGAGGTTCATGTTCATATATAGAGTTGACAATTGACAAGCATGCCCATGAATGTAAATTAATACAATTAAAGCAGCCGAGGCAGACTGTATAACACTAAGCAGGATAATGTTCAATGCTGCAAGGTGCAATTACAGCACAACTATGACATGAACCCGTGAAACCTATGCACGAACTCGTTTCCATTTATGGGTTATTGTTATATCTATGCTAATGATAGTAATACTTTAGTCACACATGTACTTTCAATGGCTGTTGAAACTGAAATTCGCAGGCTTCATTAAGGGGGGAATGGATAGCAAACCTAGGCGTTCAGCTACTGCTGCCTCTGTTATTTTTGATGCAAGCTCAATGAAATTCTCCAGGCTGTTTGAAATTGTTATTTACTAAATATATTTTAAACTTGGTGCACTGAGCCGTTCTTAAAATATTAATAAACTTTTTTTTGTTTCTTTATTTCCTGAAGAAACATTTTTGAAAAATTCTTCATAGGTACAAAGGTTGTGGTTGTTGGACATGCAATGGGTGTTCTTCTGAACCAAAAGAATAACTGTAGATTTGACCACTGTTCAGCGAAATAAATTTTTTTCTGAGGACTTAAATTTTATGGTTTTTTCTTAAACAAAAGCTTTAATAAAAAACAAACTTCCAGATGGCAACACATTTTACTTGGTTCAGTAAAATGTGTAAACAATTCACAAAAATTACCATTTGAAAACTGCAGTGGTTGCAGAGAAAATGTTCCTTTTCTGAGCAGAACGCGGGTAAAAATTCGGGTACAGTAACGGTGGGAACGCGGACGTAAACAAATGTCGCGCTAACTCCTGCGACTATCATGGCTCCTTTTGGCCCCGTACTGAACTACTCAAAGCATTAATTTAGCTAGATACATTATGTTTCTAAATGATTATATATGTAAATACATTTAGGCATCCTTTAACAACAAAGCAAATGCCACAGCACATAACACAAACTTGTGCGGTGAGTAGGCGGAGTCACGGGGGTAGGCGCGTTTGACCACAATTTTAAATACCTTCTGTTGTGCATCTGAGGTTGCCACTTGGTGTAAACATTTGCCAAAAGTAGTGGCAATATGTAGTGTTAAAATAAAAAAAATAACATTTTGAGCCAATATTGCCCTCCATCCCCCCCCCCCCCCCTTAAGATCCACAAGCTTGATTGTGTGAGCATGAGCAATGAAGCCAATGGAGCCCACAGATTTGTATGGCTGTTGAAAGTGTGCATCTCACAGGTGTAGCCTAATTTGAAAGAGATAGGGTGAGAACTACTGGCAAAATATAGTACTGATAAAAAAAATTGGTTGAAAAGACTAACATGAGAATTAAAACATAAGAGTTTTACTTGTTATACAAGAGATAGTCAAGATGATTTGCTTTTACTGTAATCTGCATGTAAGGTTTTTCTTTTTTTGTCATTAAATTTGAATGCTTAATCCTTTAGTGCTTATCCTAATAACTGGAATCTGTGCTAATATAATAACAGAAGATGGCACATATAGGTAGTTTTTGCAGCAGTCATGAAAGTTGATTTTCTGATATGCCTAACGGCCACCGTGGTAAGCTCAACTTTATGCACATGTAGCCATTTCCCTTAAATGTGCCTGAACCTTTAAAAAGAGCCATCAATCAGTTAAGGCAAAGCTAGGAGACAAGCAGGTAGCCTAACCAGGAAGCACTTATGATGAAAGGAATATAGCATTAAGGTTTTCTCAAAGGGGGGTGGCATATTATTTACAAGACCCTCTCCTTATCGCTGACATCTGAGGTCATGACTTCCTTGCCAGCAGTTAGCTGCTTGACGTTGAAATGCATTCTCAAAGTTTTAAGTGTGTAATAACAGAATGTAGAGAAAATTCCGCTTTGGGATCACTGCCTCATACAACTAAGAGTAATGGTCCTTGTTAGAACATACAGGCACACACATTTAAGATTCGACAGCATCTAGGTGAGGCTAAACATACCCTCTAAAAATTCTGTATTCTATAAGTATTTTAGTAACCCACTGATGCCTAAAGCAGACCCATCTAGTGTTACTCTGCAGATACTGCAGCATACAACAGAAACAAATTATGCTGCCTATCGGACTAAGATTGTCCTTGATCAGTTTCTTAATTACCTTGAACCTCAGAAAACACAATGCTGTTTTGGCATACCTGCCAACCTGTGAACTTCACAAATGGTAGATATCCCTTGGACACTAAATCCCGTAATGCAGAAGGCAGGCATTGCATGCTTTTTTTTTTTTTTAATGTTTGTCTTCAGCACCCACATGCATATATGCTTCATTAACAATTATTTACCTTTAGACGCAGCAGACAAGGAGCAGCAAACTTGGAACAGATATTAAGATTGTGGTGCAAGTACCATCACAATTTATTAATGCATGCATTTTTGCTATCTTGTACAGCGCCATCTTTTACCCAGCTTAAACACATATCCACAAACCGAATTTGCTTCTCATAAGACTTGATGCAACATTAATAAAATTCTACAATGAGCCCAAATTTGTAAACGTTACAAAAAATTCTGGAGAGTTAGTAGGTGTGCTTTAGTGCACCACAATGTGTGCGCTGCCGCTTAACTAGTAGTCGAAATGCTGCAGTTTAACACAGTAGTCAATCACCAGAGCTCGTTTATAGCAACAGCATGCAAGAGATACTGCTTGCACAATCTCCAAGCAGCATGCTTCCAGTCAAGTGTTACATGCACAACAGTGGCAAACTTCAAGAACTAGTCAATGGCAAGCAAACATATTAAAAAGCAAAACCCCATCAGACTAGGGCACAATTTACCGTGACTCATCCATTTCTCCTTCTGAGCTTTCTCCTTCAAATGCAACATATCCCTTGTCCTTCTTGTCCTTTTTATCCTTGAGCTTGCCAATCAGGAGTTCCTTCTTCGAGACCTTTTCATCATCGCTATCTGCAGAAATAATAATGGCAAATAAATAGTTTGACAGAAGTAAGCTGGTGATGCGGGCTTGTTGGTATGTCATATTGAAATACAAGTGTAGTGCAAGCATGACAAGAACACGAGAAGAGCACATGAACACGCAGACGGAGCACTTGGAACACACAGATAGCCCATAAACACACAAATAGCAGCGTGCATGCGTGTTCATGTGTTCTTCTCGTGTCCTTGCGACGCAACAATTAAGAGACCGGTGGTCTTAACGCTTCACAAATAATCTATGCACATATACGCATAAAACATCACTCTACCAGCAAACCATAACATTCAGCCGTTTGTCCTCCCGATGCACATATAGCTTGACAGCCTTCATATTATTGAAGCCATTTAGTTTAATATCGATAGCTTTTATTGCGGCGAAATTCGAGCACTCCCATTCATCCATGAAACCTGGCTTCTCTACGCATGCAAACCAAAACATTATTATCCATCGAGATACAATGCGCTTTTACTCACAGGTGACATCTCGCTCCTGTCCTTTCCCAACCGCCTCGGACGCGTAAAGCCCTGGGAAGTCTTTCTCGACGTCAGGACTTTCAAAATCCATTCCCACAGCCGGCTAGCAGAACCGGTGCGAGAATCGCAACCTCTGCAAATACGAAAACACGGCACGTGATACAAGGACGTCTCCTGCGATGACATTTTCGATATATATCTTGCTGGTGAACTCATTTGCAAAGCAGCGAATGATGTCACCCAATTAAAAACGAAAGCCGATAGCAGATAACGTATCTCGGTGAGGAGAAAGTGTCAATCACAGGAACGTTGGGAGCGATACGGCAGCTGATAAACGTCGCGCGGCATTATGAGTCAACAGTACCTGAACGCTGTGGGCTTTGCTCACTCACAGGATCGTTTGGCGTTACGACGCGCCGTCGAGTGCCTAGACAAATTTTAAATAGATAATAGAACCAAACTCGACGAACATCTTTAGTTTAGCTCGGGCGCGCCGATGTCTCTGCCATCGAACGCGAGACCGCACGGTCCGGGTTGCCAGCCCGAAAAGCGCGGATAACGCTAGCATTGCCCAAACCATTATTTATTTGTTAGCGCTGTTAGGCTCTTAGCGCAAGCATTCGGAAGAAAGAAAAGAAACTAAAAAGTATCCCGTTTTGCGCCTCTGTTTATTGCGACTGAAATGCGATTTGCAAGTTTCTGTTACGGATGAGTTCAGAAAACATCACCGCCACCTTGTTCAGTTTTCTCTAAAGCAAGCGCAAGAAAAGATTTGCTGTGAACTCAGTTTGCCGAGTGTTAGTAGTAAGTTTACCATTTATCTAATTTGTACTGTTTCATTGAGAAGAAGAAAAAAAAAAGGAAAGGAAATGCCGCGGGCTTTCCAACGCATCTTTGGGACGCATCATCAATTCAAAAGTCTCGCGGCCGTGGAACTAGAAGATGCAAGGCGGGTAAATGAATAGAAAAATATGAGAGTATAATGTTATGATGAAAGAGCTCATGAAGAAAATGAGTTACAACAACAACAAAATGCATGTGGTAGAAATTCGTGCTTCGATGTCGATTACGTGCACGTAACGTTAACAATGCATAAAATATTTAGCACACGGACAAAGAAAAAAAAAAAGTGCGCATCTAACGCCATGTGGAATCGACGTTATGCGAAGCATTATTGACCCCATAAATTACGCGTTTCCACGGTAATGTAGACGCCAGCAATCCGCTTCTTGCGCTCCGCGCCCGTCTTGGCGACGTAGCGCAGCCTCGCTTTTTTCGGTTTGGTTGTCATTTTTTTTTTTTTATAATAAAAGTTGTTCAAATTTGCAAAACTTCAGAAAAGGAAACTATCAAGTTTACAACATTATAGCTGAGCAACGAAAAACGATATCACAATTCTGTAAACTGCATCTAATAACACATTTAAATTGGAAATAACTTAAACTCGTAAAGGCTCATGGGAAACGTCGTCTGCTCGGCGCTTCCGGTTCAACCGCTGACGGTTACGGCACACGATTCTCCGTTCGCGGGGCCGGTCGCGCTTGCTCTCTGACTCTCTGTGCACTTTCATCACAATGTATCGCCCACGCTGCAAATATCTAGAGCCCGTGACGGTCGCATCGATGACTGACCGTTATATCTGAGCATAGGCAGTCATTTAAAATATTTTTTCTAGCCGAATCGACCGAACACGTCAATTAGGTATGCGTGCTGTCGCAGTCGCGGGTTTATCTTGAATGACGAATCGCACTTTCTTGTTCTCAAGCGAATTCTGTTCGCGCCAAAGACAGAACCCACCACAGCTTCGCTGGCTTCCATCGGCACAGTAGTGGAATAGGGATCTCATTTTTTTTTTTTTTTTACTTATTACATCTAAGTTTCACTAAGCTGATTTGATCAAACATGCATGATTTAGTAGTGGAGGCGTTAGAGGCGAGCAGGCGGTTCCAATCCATGGCTTTTTCTTGGCACGAATGCATACTATTCAATACCTTGCATAGCATAGCGACCTTAATTTTGTGCTCGATGCAAGATGAGCATGGTGTAGTGGGAGCTAGGATTTAAAAGGTGTAGACCGTAACTTTTCTCGTATATTTTGTGAAAGGTGCACAAGACGAGAAACACTAGCCTCACGATCACAAAGCTGCAATATTACTTATAAAGAGACGTCGAAAGCATATTAAGACAGACTCAAGCACGCGCGGAAGTGAACTGCAGTCGACGAACGCTTCTAGCGCATACCTCACGTTCCATATCTTACATAACTATCACAAAGTGTCCCAAACACAAGGGGTATACTGCAGCTTTGATCGCGTTAAAATGTGTTATAAATTTCTCTAGGCTTTTATGACAATTATTTTGGTGAAGTTGCAGAAAGAGATACTACGTTAAAACATCGTTAAATCATGCATTCCGACCGCGTGGTTAACATTTGGTTATTATGTTCCATGAAATATTATCAGTAACGTGGACAGCAAGTTATTTTAGAAGACAACAAATGCATGATAAACGTCGCAAAACCTATAAAGGTTCGCTGTAAAATTATATAAAATTCCTAATATGTCCTACCAACTTGTCCAAGCATCTACGTTATCAGTGGTATAAAAGTTTGAAAAGCTAAACGTGTGGAAGTTCTTTATCTTTCTTTTTTTTTTTTAAGGAAAGTCAAAGTTCTTAGCTGTGCGCGCTTGCTCAACGCGATTTATCAAGGCCTACGAAAGGCAATCACGTTAGTGTATAACGACGGGCTCTAGCACAAATCTGATATTCACGATTGAAATGTTACAAGATCACTCACATCGTTGATCCGAACAGAATTCACTTGAGAACAAGAAAGTGCGACTGTGACAGCATGTGCACGCACGCCTAATTCACGTGTTCGGTCGATAGAAAAAAATATTTTAAATGACTGCCTATGCTCAGATATAATGGTCAGTCATCGATGCGACCGTCACAGGCTCTAGATATTTGCAGCATGGGCGATACCTTGCGATGAAAGTGCACAGAGAGCAAGCGCGACCAGCCCCGCGAACGGAAAATCGCGCGCCGGAGCCGTTAGTGGTTGAGCCGCAATTAAGCGCCGAGCAGACGACGTTTCCCATGAGCCTTTACGAGTTTTCGTCTCACCTACAGTGCACTGGAAAATATACTTCTAGTTCACTGTAGACTCGCCTATTATACACCGCTCCTAAATATACCACTAATGCGGTTTTTGTAAAACCCGTGTAAACACTGCAACAAATCCACGTAATCTATATAAATTGAGATGGAAAATTTGTCCATTTTATTTTTCTTTCCATTTATTTCTATCTATTTACTGCAGGTCGGTGGGGAATAATATCATTGTTTCTGTCACCGAGTATCAAAGCTAGATGCAGCAGAGTAAAACGTCTGTCAAAGCTCCAAGCTCCATGCAGCTGCGGTCGGGTCTTCCGACCGGCGCCGCTCATTCAGGGAAGACGATGGTGGCGCCACCAACCTTTCAATAAATCGCCGCTGCGGTTTATGACGTACATGGTAAGGATGGAAAGGGCGCTAGAAGAAATCAATATTGGGATTAACCTCTCAAGCAAGCGGGCCCAATAGCTGAGCAGCAGCTTCCAGGTTTATTTTTTGCGGACGACATTGTGTTGCTTGCTAACAAGCATAAGTGATATGCAACGTCTGGCTAATATCTATAGACAAAAGGGTGATAATTTAGGATTAAAATTTAGCGTTAAAAATAAGGTTTTATGGTATTCAATGAAAACAGTGAACAGTGTTAATACAGGGCCCGGAAATGCCTCGGGTAAAATAATACAAATATCTTGGTGAATGGATAAACGAAGGCGATTGATATATCTGGAGACACAGTAAAAAAAAATTGGCTGAGGTTTAACTCTTGTAAACTTAGTTATCACGAGCGAAAGGTCTGTTCGGCTTGGTTTTGCTAATCTGGCCGCACTTTGCTCCGGTGTTTCAGCAGCCAACATTGCTTGAGATTTCGCAGCCTGCGGTGTAGCTATATCTACTGAATGATTGGATTCAGCTTGCGCTGAAGCGCACGCTCAGATGGCCCAGCCGGCGCGCCATCCATGGCGATACTGAGCGACCAAGCGCCGGCGAAGCAGCCGTTCAACCCTCGCATAGTCACGTGGTACCGCAGGCGAGGCTCCGAGCGAGCTGCGACTCCTCTCCGCAGCGGATCACGTGGCGTGACGTCACACCTGCCACACTTGCGCTCCGGCGGCTCGCGATCCGGCGCCTCAAGGTCATTACGACGCGATGAATGACCTTGCAACACATGGCGTAGTAGAGCTTTCGCTCTAAAACAATAATAGCAAAAGGGAAGAGAGAAATGCAGCCATAATGAAACACAGAGCGCTATGAGGATCAATAGGTATACGAGGTGCTCCGAGGTATGTGAAAAAGTGTAATTTCGGTTTTCCTAGAAGTCAGGGGTACAGTCAGGACTCCATAACAACCAAAGGTCAGTGGAACGACTCGCATGCGGTGCCCACGGGAAGACTACTTATGAAGCTGTGCAGGGCGATATGGGCTGGACAAGTTTTGAAGTGAGGGAAGCTCAGAGTAAAATTGATTTTGAAGAACGACTTACGACTATGTAAGAAAGTAAATTGATTGAGAGAGTGTTCAGGCATTTTGTACATGAAAAATGTTGACTCACAGTGGAGGAAAAGAACTAGGAAGCTTACCAGTATTACCAGTATTACGATTCACTTTGAGCGGATATGCCCGAACCACGTACAACCACGGCATGGGAAACGGCGTGCCTATAACGATCTCGCTCGTCAACATGAAAAGACGTGTCCGTCGTGAGGGTCAGAGATACGTCAGAAACGAAACCTGCCGTGCCGTCTTGCGACCAGCTCTCCCCCGCTGGGGACGTTAACCCCGCTACGGTCACCCACCCTCACTACTTCGTCTGGTTTGCCCTGTCCTGCAGTGGGGGCCAGAGATGGGAAGAGTGCCCGGATGGTGGAGGGTATAAGAAAGCCAGCAAGCAGCCACGTCGAAGAACACTTTTGCTTTGCCCTAGCGTGCAGGTGCATGCACGCTGAACGTTTCTTGTACGTTTTCTTCGGAGCACACCGCTCACCCGTAACCATGTACTAAAATTGTGTTATTTGTTTTTACGTCGCCTCGTCTTCCCTTCGGACCCTCTCCGATGGTCAACCTGGTGGGAACTCCAAGCAGACGCTGTTGAAGGTTTGCCGAACCTCGACCCGTAACCAGGGGTTTATCCATAATTTCGACTTTAGGGGGGATACGAAGTATTGCTTATCTTTTTTTTTTTTTTTTTTTTGAGCGAAAGGCGGGGGGGGGGGGGGGGGGGGGGGGGGGTGAGGGGGTAAGATGTTCAAGGGGCTAGCGCTCTTTTTACCACGTTGTTTCATTTAAGTAAGGCTTAACGCTTTTTTAACAAATGGTGACGGAAAAGCTGCTAATTAGCAGAGGTACACTAATTCACCTTTTAAGCAAGCATATTAAACCGCATCTTACAAGGGAGTTCGTCCTTGTTGGTGCATGTAGAGCTGATGTTGTTGCGCAAACAATACTACAACGAAGGTGGAGACAAGCAGGCCCGAATGAGCGCTGTATAGAAGGCCGAAATGTGTGCCTAGTTTTTTTTTTTTTTATTATAAATTCAGTACTATATTTAACACCCATGGCATTCTGTCATGGCATTTGAAAATTGCAAGAACATAAGGGACAGCATTTAGAGTTTTCATTTGATTTCACGAAGTTTACTCTTTTTTTTTTTCTATGCAGTGAAGCAAGTCCTTCATCTACAAGTCTTATTGAAAGAACAAAGTGTAGACGTTTTCAAAACTAAGTACAATATCGCTTTGCACGAGAAAAAAAAAATACCAAGCACAATAGGCACGGAGAAACCATCATACGCACACCTTGTAGTCTCCGGGTTCTCTCAAGCGGCCTTTGTCGTAAGGCTTAGGCTTGACGGCCAACTCCCTTGTGCTTGCCTTGTACTACCGGGGTTCGGCGGTACAAGGACAGGCAGAAACACGACAACACACGATAGCGTAACAAGTATAAAAAGGGTTTATTGCTCCATGGGAATTCGCGTGGAAGCAGGCTATAGAGTCGACCTCGACGTTTGTCGGGGTCGATAGTGGTCGAACGAGGTAGGGCGCGACACAGGAGGGGAACGAGATGGTTACCTGAGCTACTAGTACACTGTACCTGAGCTCCGTCCATCGTCGCGGCTCGCAGTCGTCTCCATTTCTCCGGCGTGCGGCGGTCGCGCCGATCGCGACCGCCCCGCCTCGTTCTGGACTCGGTCCAATGAGCGCGGGGCTCCGCGTACACGTCACCGCTGCGTGGTGAAGCCACCGAAGCGGTGGAAACTGAGGGGGACAACGAAGCGGTAGACCGGAGATTAGTTAATCTCTGGAGGAAAAAGAAAGGGCTTGAGGACCGACTTCGACAGAAGAGATGGGCTCGAAATATCAGGAAACAGATAGCGGTTTTAAACAAGGAAATTGAAGAGCACGCAATCACGCTCACGAAGCAAGATTGGGGGAACGTCTGCGATCAGATGGAGAGGAATATGAGTACCGCGGGGACGTGGCGACTTCTTCGCCACCTCTTAGATCCGGATAGCACAAAGTCAGCGTCCACACAACAGCTGGAAAGAATGGCGCATCAATTTGATGGCACTAAGAAAGAACTCTTAGAAGAAGTTAGGAATAGGTACATCAATCCCGCCGGACTTGAACCCCTCCCGGCCTAGGGAGGGGGAGAGAATTCGGAATTCGACGCCCCGGTCTCCCTGGCTGAGGTCAGAGCAGAGATTAATCGGCTAAGGACTTAGCGGCAGGGCCGGACAGAGTGACCAACAAAATGCTCCGTAACTTAGACGACAGCTCAATCGCCAACCTCGCAACGTACATGCAGGAGTGCTGGGAGAAGGGGACGATACCGCAGGAGTGGAAACTCGCCGACCTCATTTTCATTCCCAAGCCGGGTAAAAAACTGGGCTTCGAGAACCTCAGGCCTATATCGCTCACCTCCTGCGTGGGTAAGCTTATGGAGCACGTCGTTCAGACGCGGCTCCATAGGTACATGGAGGAAAATGGATTGTATCCGGACACCATGATCGGTTTTCGACCAAAGCTGTGGGCATGCGACGTGATGCTGCAGCTCAAGGATGAAATTATAGACAAGCAAACGCGAGACACGAAAGTGATCGTGGGGTTAGATGTGGCAAAGGTATTTGACAACGGGAGGCACGTGTCTATCTTGGAGAATTTGAACTCACTCAATGTCGGGAAGAAAGTGTACCATTACATCAAGGACTTTCTTACCAACAGGAAAGCCACTCTCAAGATAGGGGAAGAATCGGAACATTGAACAGGGTAACGTGGGGACGCCGCAGGGCTCGGTTTTATTACCTACACTCTTCAACATTGCGATGTTGAGACTCCCCGAACAGTTGGGGGAAATTGAGAATCTAAACCACACCATATACGCGGATGACTTAACATTATGGATGAACAAGGGCAGTGATGGGCAAATAGAAAGTTCCCTGCAAATTGCAATTGACATCATCGAGGAGTACCTGAAACCCAAAGGACTTAGATGTTCGGCCGAAAAGTCGGAAGTACTGTTCCTAATGCCCCCCGGAAAACGACGGCTTTACCAAAAGCGCGAGGCTGGCATCCACCTGTACGTCAACGGCGCAGAGATCCCCGGGTTCGACAGTATCCGCGTCCTCGGGCTGAGGATTCAGGCAAACCGGAAGAACTATGAAACGCTTGCTAGGTTAGAAGCCAGTTCAAATCAGACGTGTCGTCTCATCAGACGAATAGCGAACAGGCACGCTGGGATGAAGGAGGCGAATCTCCTGAGGCCAGCGCAAGCCTTCGTAATCACTAGGATAGTGTATGTGGTATCCTACCTCAAGCTCAGTGGAGCAGAACGGAACAAACTCGAAATCATTATTAGGAAAAGTGTCAAGGTCGCGCTCGGACTCCCCCAGAACACGTCCACCGACAAACTGATGAGGCTAGCGGTATCGAACACTCTCGAGGAACTGATTGAGGCTGCCCTTACCGCGCAGCATCAAAGGCTACTTGGATCTAAAACGGGGAGGAAATTTTTAGAGAAATTGGGCTACGAGCCCAAACATGAGCAAGTGCGCTCAAGAGACATCCCCAGACAGATCAGGGACAAGATAAAAATACCTCCGCTACCCAGAAACATGAACCCTGCCTTTCACGACGGCAGACGTAAAGACAGGGCAGAGGCATTACAAACTAGGTATACTGGTCGACAGGACGTCATGTATACGGGCGCTGCAGAATATGACAGCAAAGCGGCATATGCGGCCGTGGCGGTTAGAGAAGATGGAACACCAATGGCGTGCTGCACAGTCAGTGGCGTCGAGACGGTTGAATCTGAGGAAGTGGCCATAGCCTTGGCCGTCAGCCAAAGGAGGGCAAAGGTGGTCATCAGCGACTCCAAAAACGCTGTGAGAAATTACGAATCGGGGAGGGCGTCGGAGACTGCCATCCGTATATTAAACAGGGACGGGGGACCCAGACAGCTTGTTCTGCTCGTTTGGGCACCATCTCACCAGGGACTTAGAGGGAACGAGGAGGCTCATTCGGTCGCCCGAGGTCTCACTTACCGGTCGACCCCCGGAACCTCCCAAGTCACCGAAACTATAAACAGAAGAGAGGATATGCGCGCATACCAGGAAATCACAGTATACTACAGACTAAATCGACAAATTTACCCGGCAGCGGACAGAACACTCACTAAGAAAAATGAGGTTATGTGGAGGAAATTACAGACGGGGTTTTTTCCAAACCCCGTACTCTACGGCAAGTGGCATCCAAGAGTGTTCGATTCAAATTCTGTGATGAGGCAGCAAATCTGGTTCACATGGTGTGGACATGTCCGTCTAAGCATGATAGCTCGCGCACTCTAGAATCCTGGGAGGCTTTGCTCCGCAGCCCAGACCCCAACGTCCAGCAGGACATCATCGGTCAAGCCCTTGCTGCTGCTGTGTCTCAAGGTATTCCGGCCGACGGCTAGGGGCGACGGTGGAGAAGTATTTCTCTCCCGACGTTGACTGGTGTTTTTTAATAAAGTTGTTCCTCCTCCTCCTCCTCGCTTTAGCATGGATTATATTTTCACTGCATCCCGTAAAGAAATCTTAACCAATTACCTTCCAGAAATAGTTGTGTCGTCATCTGTCAGAGATGCACCACCGGCTCCTTAGGGCTTCTTGAAAGAGGTTGTTGAAGGCTTTCACTTTCTTAAGGCTCGCTTTAGCATAGATTATATTTTCACTGCATCCCGTAAATAAATCTTTGCTGCACTCATAGACACTTTGTTTCCTGTTCCCCATTATCGTGCGCCCTATTCAGAATCTTATTACCTAGATGTACTTAAGCGTGTCCATCGTATGATCATTCCTCCAGGGATCAAAGCTTTTTCTTTAATTTGCATTCGGCAACCCTTCTTGTCAAAGGATTGCCCCCTTGGTGCCTTATTAGCCCCACAGTACCTCTCAGTGTACCAGGAATCAAGAAAAAATCTGAGCTATCGTCACCTGTGCTGAAACAACTGTCTCTGCTTCTTCTACACGAGAGGTATGCAGACAGTGTACATATTTATACTGATGGTTACACAAACCTCCAGTGTTCGTCCGATGCTGTGGTTGTCCCAGCAAGAGCTACTACCATAAGCTTCAGGACTGACCACCCAACGACATCGACATCTGCGGAACTAGCTGCTCTTCGCGCTGCACTTTGTTTCGTCAATCGGGAACTTCGACAATGGTCAATCTTCAGTGACTCGAAGGCAGCCCTACAATCTGTGCTATCAGCTCTGCGTCGCGGGCCATACGAACAGCTCGTATTCGATATCAGATACCTACTCCATACATCACATGAGAAAGGACACCGCGTAGCATTTCAGTGGCTTCCAAGTCACTGCGGTGTCATAGGGAACGAAGACGCTGATAATGCCGCTCGGGCAGCTCTTGAAGGAAGACGCCATACCTACTCTCACAGTCCGACGCAGCCAGCAGACTTCTAGTGCTTGCACAGGAGATCACGCTCTCTCTATGCTGCACACCAAGCGGCCAGACCAACCAGAGCAGTCGTCAATACCACCTGCCCTCTTTGATGCATCTCTGTATGCCAACTGGACTCCGCCGAAGAGAGGCCACTATGCTTTATCGCTTATGGCTAGGGGTGGCATTCACTAAATCTTATTCATTTCTGATTGGAATGGCCGACAACGCTCTTTGCAATGCCTGTCTTTGCGAGGAGACGCTAGAACACATTCTATGCGACTGTCCTGAATATAATGTTCAGAGACAGTCCCTGGTGTCCGTTCTAGCGCACCTTGACAACAGACCAATGTCAGTTGAAGTGATTCTCACATGTCGTCGACAGAAGACATTGCAGCTGAAGGCGACGAAGGGACTACTTAGGTTTTCAAAAGAAACGGGCTTGGACAAGCTACTGTGACAGTGATGTCACGTACCACGCAAGAGTGACGGACTGTGACTGACGATGTGTGTGCTGTGCTGTGTGCTCTCTTTCTCTCCTCCCCATCTTTCATTCCCCCTCATCCCGCTCCCATGTGTAGGGTAGCAAACCGGTTGTACTGAACTGGTTAACCTCCCTGCCTTTCCTTCTCCACTCTTTCCTTCCTTCCTTCTTGTCAAAGCCTGGTTAGAAAAAAAGGGGCTCTTTCGTACCGTGGTCAAGAAACTGCCATTTATGTCCAAATGCTGAAACGATTATCACTGTTATGTTGGTTGTAAGGATGCCGTGTTTTTCTGAGACATTCTCTAAAGAACGCTTAAAAAGGATTTAGACCTCACAACAAGCATAATTCGTTTCCTACCTTTTAAAGATCCCTGTGACCCACCATATGACATGTTCATGATACTTGGCCTACATAGCCTTTGGCGCAGTAGAATGTCTGACAGGCACGCTTAACCACCCCGAAGCACTCGGTCAATTTTTTTATTATTCTTTTTTTTTTTTTTTTTTTTTGGGGGGGGGGGATCTGCTGCTTATGTTCATAGTGTGTACGCTGCACAAGAAACAGCGCCGGACTGGATGCCTTTATTGTTGGACACTTCCACATGCTTTCCTGACTTTTGAACGTGTTTTCAGTCACCTTAAATTTCTGTAGCGCTTTGTGGTTTCTTTGCTCAAGATTCTGCTCCTATGTAATAAAGAAAAAAAAAAAAGGAAAGAGCAGTCGTGGCTTCAGCGAAGCGTGCTCGTCTCGTACCGCGGAGACCCAGGTTCGATTCCCACCCAGACCAAAATTAAAAGAAAAATATTTTCAAAGTCACTAATTTACTTTGTTTACAGGAACCTCCCTGAGAAATGTGACGCCAATCCGATAATTTTTAGACGTGTTTTTACTCTTTGCGGTGTCGGCCATTTTTCGTCACGGCGTAGCTTTAAGGTTACCGCCAGGGGCACCGCCAACATAGACACCTTAAAAATGCTTCTGTAGGCTAGTGCCATCTTGCAGAGTTATAACCTTGATTCCAGCAAAGCGAAGTTCGGGAAAAACAGGCAGTGGCGCCTAGCGCGCGCGAGAGAGAGAGATAATTCATTAGAAAGACAGAGAGGTCGCCCTGAGCGAGCATGCCCTGGCCCACTACTCTGCACAGGGGGAAAAGGAAAGGGAACAAAAATGAGTGATGAAAGATGATGGTGAGTTCAGGAAAAGGGGATACATATATACACTAACACAGTGGTATCCCTAAAGTCTTGCGTCTAGTCCGGTGATCTTCAGGTAGTGCAGAGCAGCCCTTGTAGCTATTAACGCTACTCTACGGTCACACATTGCAGACAAAATATTACTTTCGGACAATGTTCGCCTGCCAATGCCTGCTAGCGTTGAAGCTAGCATCTTCCGCTGTGATGCGTAGAGAGGGCAGTCGCAAAACAGATGTTGGAAGGTCTCCGACACTTGGCAGCGTTCACAGTTCGGGCTGTCCGTACGGCATGGCCAATCAGATGTGCATTGCGTCGAGTGAAGGCGACGCCCAGGTGAATCTGGTGAAGCATGCTTGCTTGTCATCGATCGACTTTAGCTGGGAGGCGAAATGTTATGTCACAGTCTATTTCCGGCAGGCGCCTGTACCGATGGTCTGGTTGAGCCCAGTAATGTGCTGCGCAATCTCGCATGAGCATAGTCAACAAAGAGTTTACATCACTCCGCGAGTAAGAAATCTTTACTTCGACAGCTGTAGGAATAGCGGTTCTTGCTTCCGCATCAGCTAGAGAGAGAGAAACAACTTTATTTAAATAAAGATCGTGCTTGGTTACTGTGAGTGGAGCCCCTCTTCCAGGGCCCCACTGGCTATCGCGGCGCGCCGGGCCTGGTCGAGGGTCGCCAATTGGCTTCCCAAGTCCAGTTCGGAGAGTCGCGGGCTGGCCGCCGTCTGAGGAAGGGGAGGCCTGGAGGTTCGTCTCCCAACCCCCGCCGCCCCCAGACCCCATCATGGACAAAATAAAGTTTTATCTCTCTCTCTCGCTCCCACGACCAATTGCTAAGTGTATCGTTAAGTAGCGGCGACACGGCGTCTGCCGGACGCTGTGTGCTTTGGTAAGTGATGTGTTCTAGTGTCGGGGTGGAGTCGCACCATGGACATCTGTCGCTGTGTCGAATTCCTTGCCGATCATAACAGTGTCGAGTCAGCAGCTAGCTCGTTGCCGGTCAAGCCGCAGTGACCAGGTACCCATTGGATGGTAATTGAGTGACCTTTCCTCTGAGCAAGATCAAATATTTGTATGATGTCTAACACTAGCATGTAATACTGGCCTCTCTTCGAGAGAGAATCGATAGCTTGCAGTGCTGATCTTGCGTCAGAAAGGACAGTCCATATACGTGGCGTCAGGTAGAAGATAAAACGGACAGCTTCCCGAATTGCGACAAGCTCTGCAGCTGTTGAGGAGGATTTGTGGTACAATTTGTATTGGCGGGATGTGCCCAGCTCAGGGAACACAAAGGCCGCGGTCGAGGCGCATGAGGTAACCGATCTGCCTGTGTATATCGATCTGTCTGTGCAAAGAACCGTCGTATAGCTCAGCCAAATGGGCCAAGGTGAGTTGTTTAAGGCCAGTGGAAGGGATACGCGACTTCTTCGAAATCCCAGGTATGTGAAGGCGCGCCTTTGGTCTATGCAGTGTCCACAGTGGCACTTCAGAGATGACGGTAGATGAGAAGTCTGAGTGTATGATATGCCTGTGAGTAGTAACATCTTGAGTAGGTGCAGCTTGGGCGGTTTTCTTGATTTGAAGACAAGGGATACGTGCGTGTGCGTATTGTGCGTGTTGATATAGTCTCGACCGAGTAAGGTGGGTCGTCACCGCAATAATCAGGAGACTGCGATGAAGGCGGGCATCGTGATGATGAAAAATAGAAAAGACTGTATTCACTTAATTGGTACATGGTTTTGAGTCCATCCGAGTCTCGAGCGGTTCTATCTAACATGGGGGCCAGGACGGCCTTAAATAACCCATCGCGATCTTGTGGTAGCCGAAGTCTCGCCGGGGAACTGGAAGTGCAGTGCCTTTGCCAGGTTGTCGAGTGGACGACCTCTTTCCCTTCGTGCCTTCTCTTTTTGGTGCTCGCCTTTGCGTCTGCTCAGAGCGTAGAGGGGTGACGTTTTCTCGGGGATGAAGGCGATTATCTCGTCACGGGAAAACACGCGGGCATGATTTCTACACTTGCGGGAACCGAGTTTCCAAGAAGACGATAACCGCCTCTCGTCATGGGAACGCGCGTTTTCCCCACTTGACCTGTCGAATTCCTTGCCGATCATAACAGTGTCGAGTCAGCAGTCGGAGGTGAACTCTAAGTGGTTCATATGACATGCAAATTTCAATTGGATAGGCCCGTGATTCCTCTATAGTGCCGGAAGTCGATGTATACCGTGGCAGTCCTAGGCATGTTCGTAGAGCTTGGGCCTGAAGGCTTTCCAATGAGCGAAGACAAGTTATACGTATATTGGAAAGCACAGGTATGCTGTATCGTATGTAGCCCACAAACAATGTCTGATATAGCTGCAAAGTACTTTTTTTTCAGAGGGGCCCCACCCTAGTCCAGCTACAGCACGAAGAACATGTATAAAGCTGGATAGTTTGGTCCGCAGTGCACTGACATGCTTCGACCAAGATAAGCTGCGATCAATGACGCCACCTAAATATCTATAGCGCATGACAGCAGGGATCACTGCTCCGTCCGTCAACGAATATCGGATACCGTGTCATTGATTTCCTTGCAAATGCCATTGCAGCACATTTTGCTGTGGAAAGTTGCAGGCCTAGCGCGCTCGTCGTTATGCCTCGGCGCGCGTTTGTTTCATGTCGGTAAAGAGAAGTTCCGGGGTGTCGTGTTCCTGTGGAATTTTTTCCAGGCCCGTCCCGAGCAGTGAACAATGGGCTAAACGAGTCATGGCGCATTCCGTGTTCTAGAAAGCGGAGCTCCAGCTGAGCGATTGCCGACGCTAGCTGACTTCCAGGCAATATAACTCCCGAAGCACTAACAGCAACACCACTGGCTTTCGGGTCTGCGCCACAGGTTTGCGCAAGAGTGTGTTGTATGTGAGATGGACACATTTTCCGTGTAGTCGAGTGGTGGAGTAAAGGGGGAAGGGGTATTCGATAACAAACCCTTGCTGTGCAGCTCTGCAGGGGACCTTGGCGATCTTGTAACTTAATTACGAAGGTTCGAATCCTTTAGCGCAATAGTACGTGTCCGACTATTCGTTGAAAGGACAATACCAATGAATTTAGACGATGGGAATTATTCCAGCGTCGGCTAACAAGGCCGCATTTTTATTTGGACGAAATCGCTCCCGGACTATTGAATTTCATTTAATTACTCGAATTTTCTAAGAATTATGTGAATGTTATATAAAGAAGAAAAAGCTGGTAGAGCAGTGGATGGAACATGTTAATATTACGATGTAAGGACGTACCAATATTGTGCAGATAAATGACTGTACGGATACTATAGATTTTTTAAAACTTTAATTGCGACAGTTCACATTGCGGCGGACGAAGGATACCACTGCGCGAGCTTGTCTAATTAAGTTGCGTCTGCTCCCTGTCATCCATGTGTTGTGCCATTTCACATAGCATCTGGCGTATGCATTTCTCGGCGTGTGGCCCCATCATCATGAACGAACCTCTCCCGTGTCGGTATCTGCAGCTTAGCAAAATACATGCGAAGAGCATCAACCAGTGATTGCAGAGTGGCTACGGCGTGCCGGTCTTGCTAGTCTGGCAATTTCTCGGGAGCTGATGGGGTGAATTTCGCGCAATCAATGCGCGTTGAAAGTCAGACAATGAATGGATCACTGGGAATGTAGGCCAAGAATCAGCATCCGTATTCTCCGCAGCTTTCTTGTCCTTGGTATCCTTATCACTGCCATACTTGTCCTTGGGATCAAGTCTGTTTAGCTCCTATAGGACCGCTCGAAGCGCCTTAGAATACTGAACGCCCTGCTTCCAGTGATTTTGCATGCCTTCAGTAGCCACCATGGCTTTGATCCTTGAACATTGACCGTGCACACTTCTGACGCAGAAAACGACGGGAATATTTCTCCAAAATCTCAAGTCGACAAGTCTCTGCAACCGTTTATAGACTTGCTGCGCATCTTCACAGTTGCATTAGAACCGTAGCATGTACGTGCCACCTTTCTCTCTCGTTTGGCCCATTTATTCCCTTGCTTGCATTGAGGGAACCGAGCAAACCCGATGCGTGTTTGATTAACTCTCGCTGCCATTCCTCCCGTTTTCGCTCTCTCTCTCGTGTTCCGCCATAGCACGCGCGTGCGTGCGTGCGTGCGTGGTGTGTGGTGTGGTGTGTGTGTGTGTGTGCGTGCGTGCGTGTGTGTGTGTGTGTGTGTGTGTGTGTGTGTGTGTGTGTGTGTGTGTGTGTGTGTGTGTGTGTGTGTGTGTGTGTGTGTGTGTGTGTGTGTGAGTGAGTGAGTGAGTGAGTGAGTGAGTGAGTGAGTGTGAGTGAGTGAGTGTGAGGAGTGAGTGAGTGAGTGACGTGAGTGAGTGAGTGAGTGAGTGAGTGAGTGAGTGAGTGAGTGAGTGAGTGAGTGATGAGTGATGTGAGTGAGTGAGTGAGTGAGTGAGTGAGTGAGTGAGGAGTGTGAGTGAGTGAGTGAGTGAGTGAGTGAGTGAGGTGAGTGAGTGAGTGAGTGAGTGAGTGAGTGAGTGAGTGAGTGAGTGCGTGCGTGCGTGCGTGCGCGCGCGCGCGCGTGTGTGTGTGTGTGTGTGTGTGTGTGTGTGTGTGTGTGTGTGTGTGTGTGTGTGTGTGTGTGTGTGTGTGTGTGTGTGTTGTGTGTGTGTGTGTGTGTGTGTGTGTGTGTGTTGGTGTGCGTGTGCGAGCGTGTGCGAGTTGTGTGCGTGTGTGTGTGCGCGTGTGAATGTACGTGTGCGTGTGTGAGTGCACGTATGCGTGCGTGCGTGTGTGCGTGTACGGGCGGGCGTGTGCGTGTGTGAGCGTGCGTGCGTGTGTGGTGGGTGTGTGTGTGAGTGCACGTGTGCGTGCGGGAGTGTGCGTGGGTGTGTGCGTGTACGTGCGGGCGTGTGTGAGTGTGCGTGCGTGTGTGAGTATGTGCGTGCGTGTGTGCAGTGTGCGTGTGGATGCGTGTGTGAGTGTGTGTGTGCGTGTGTGTGTGCGCGCGCGCGCAGCCGGTACAGCCGCTTGCTGTGACGGCGCGCCGCGCGTTTCAATTAAACAATTGTAATTCGTCCACTCACTGGCATTGCCTGTCCGCTCGGCGCGCTGTTTAGTGCGGGCGCGAGCTTATAGTTCGTATTCCAATGCATTTGGCAGGCAGCCTTTTAGGGGCGGATATATAGAAACTGATGCTCTCGATATCCTTCAGGTATGGCTTGAATTTTGAACACTGGCCGGCTTTAATTTCGCAATTGCAAAATGTGCCCTAAACTCGTTAATTAGCATGTTAATTAGAACAGCTCAAATAACCCGTCTGTTCCAGCGATGCGACGAGTGCGTCGGAATTGCCATACTATGCCACAGGCGATCTGTATGCGCATCCTTGAAAACGAAGCGGCATGCATTTTCTTGATAACGGACTTGATTTGGCGTTGTGCCTATGCGTGCCATTATTCACTTCGATTGCGAAACTTTTCTTCTTTTCTTCATATCGTAATCACTTCCGTGTCTGTCTATATGTAGTGCACGCATTAGCTACACGCTGGCCCAAGTGATCTTATGCAGACTTTTAACGTCGGAGAAAGGGTATAATTTTCTCTTCATATTTAGTAGAGAACTTTCTACCAGTGCGCTTGCTAAGACTCGTGAGATATATGCAAATGTGTTTTGTTAGTTATTGCGGTCTAAGATTGTTCATTGTCAGCTCAGCTTGACGCAATCAGGAAGCTATTTACGCAGTCGTTCGATGATAAAAATGCTAACGATCACATAACGTTTTGCCTCGTAACGGCGCTCTTACGAATGAGCGGAGTTTTTTTTTTCTTTCTTTCTTTCTTTCTTTCTTTCTTTCTTTCTTTCTTTCTTTCTTTCTTTCTTTCTTTCTTTCTTTCTTCGGTATGTAGAATTCTTTATACGACTTCTGCAACCAGGGATGATCTCTTGACAGGGAATATCAACAGACGTGTACGACAGCGACTGTTATCGATGGAGGCGAAATTAGAGGGACACTAAAAGGAAACAATCAGTTCAAAGTGATAAATTATTCTTTCGAAACTCTATTTTAGTTCATTTCACTGTGATGGGTTGCTTACTAATACAAAAAAATTAATGCTATTTTTTTTTTAATTTCCAGCCGAAACCTGCGTGCCATTACGTCAGTGTCGCGTCACGGATTTCTAAAGGTATGTTCAGACTGCGGTCGTAACGTTAGCAAAGCGCGCATCTGTCATAAAGAGAGTACTGCGCGTTACAAGCGTTAAGATCGTCAACAATGCTGGTCGTTCACATTGTCAGTTGCGTCTCAGTGGATTTCAACATGGCGCCTGTAAACAGACTACGCACACAACAGCGCACACTACTCGAACTATACACACACAAGCTACTATATACGCACACACACAGCCACGTCTGTTGGGCCGTTGCTCTAACTGGGGATGCCGGTAGTCGCGTCACCGGAAATTTAAAACTGAAACTGCGGCGCCTACTGGCCACGGCGTAACTGTCGTATCTGCATGAAACGTAAAAGTAGCGGCCTTCCAACAATTACGCTCACGTGCGTAACGACTGTTGCGCTCTTAACGCTTCATGCGATTGTAGTCTGAACAATTTAGTTGCGCTTTTTGCGTTTGCGCTTCCGTTTCTTGCGAAATATCTGCAAATTACGTACGTAGTCTGAACGTACCTTAAGAACCTTTATTTTTCGCGTATTTGGGTCATTCAGTAAATGCTCTCGTAACTTGCTAAGTTCAGTCTTTGGTCCCTTTAGAATACGGTGTAGTCCATCTTTACCAGTAAAAAAAAAAAAAAAAAAACGGCGTGCCAGTGTTTACGCCGTCATAATCCATGATGCCACGCCGAGCAGGTCCGGGAACATCGAGGTGGCCTCGCCCACCCACCCGTCTTTCGTTCTCGCGTCTCTCCTGGCTTATATACGAAGCCTCTTCTCCGAGGAGCGGCGTTTTGGTATCGTAGAAGGCTAATTTACAGATACAGCACAGCTCATCTTTCTTTCCAGTGTGAGTTGTGAGTTGTGTTCATCGGGACGCTGGTGAGAGTGATATGTACTTGTGGGGACGGCGCGGTCCCGCAGTCCAAGCCATGGCAGGCCTGGCCGGCCGCGCCAAGGGCGCCCAGCCGCGGCTCGCGCCACTGCTCGTGCGCTCCTCGACTTCGACTTGTTCCACCACTGGCTCCGATGTCGCTGATCGATGATTTTTACTTCGTAATGTCTCGGCCGTGGCACGGCCGAAACGTTACGAAGATCATCGATCAGCGACATCGGTCACCGGACATCGCCCAGCGGCATCAGCGACGAGAGAACTGTCAGCCGTAATTCCAGCGAGGACTGTACGACTACCACATGGCATTAGCATGAAGAGTGTGTATACACGTGGCAATTTACATCGTACACTTCCCGATCACGGATACCTCAATAAGTTGGGTCGCGTTGTGTGCGCGGTTTTTCCCGCGGTGAGATTAGTTTCTCACTCGGTGATCAGGCTCTCAATTATGCTCACCCTACTATTCCTAACCAGATGGCAAGTCGCAGTTGGGTCACGGCCAAGAATTAATAAATGAATTCATCGAGAAGAGCATATCGCTGACGCCCGGGCGGGGAGGGAGGTTCACAGCGTGCATGCTTCACGACATCGTCGGGATGGCTGTCTCTGCAGCGAAATTGAACAGGAATATCAATTAGTCCTTGGATCGCCAGAGAGAGTCAAAGGAAGAGAGAAAACACTATGAAGCACGTTCAGAGCGTACAGAGAATTCAGAACTTCGTGGAGCAAAGGTGCCTTTCGTGTGACTGAGTGATTATCTAGCCATCCTGAGTTTTACTTCTTTTTTTTTCTTCCTTCAAACACCTTAATGCGGCTACGCAAAATTATTCGAGCAGCCATAACGGTTGCTTTCGGCAGAGTGGGCGTCACGAGACGCGCGGAAGCTGCGCCCCCGTGTCCCGGTAGTTACGCGTTTCTCACCGACAGCAGGCAGATCGTTGAGGCGTTCAGCAAGGCCAATCGGCTGCTTGGACGAGATGAGAACGCTTTTCTCGAGGACCTGCTGGAGGTCATCGATGCGACCGAAGTCGACCTGTTCCAACGGGCCGTCACTTCGACAGGAACGCAAAGCGCGCTGGAAAGAAAGGTCAGGTAAGCCATAAAGTTCATTAGAGACTCTTGGGTATAGAACGCGGCTTCGTGCCTGTTTGCAAGCCTAAACCCGAGTGGAAACCAGAAAAAAAAGAGTATGTTATGCTGATCCCACACACTGAAAACGCGAAGCATTTTGCAGTTAACTGGCTATCTATAGCATCGTTCGGCATCCCGCAAAACGTTACCATACGGTGACACATGGGGCGCTATAAAATGTGAAGCTGTTCCAATCTGTTTCTACTCCCTTTCCTCCGTTAGCCCTCCGTGAAAAATTTTTGGGCCTCACCCGCTTAGCCTGTCTGTCACGTGACGTCACAAAATCACGAAAACTTACCATGTCAAAGTGAACGCACCAAGCATGCATTATTATGCCGAACAAATCTGATTTTTTTTTTTTTCGTATAGCCGGAGACAGCTCCGTTCCGACAGAACTATAAGATGGCTCCGCGCGCCGCTCGCTCTGGCGCAGGCTGAGGTTCTGGCGGAGCTCTCGTAGGGAGCGGACGCATCTCACATGCAGTCCGCACCTTTTCGATCTTTTTCCGCAACCGGCTCACGCAGCTTCACCAAATTTACTAAGGACTTTCCTTGTGTGTTCCGACACCCATACGGACCATTTGGAGGAACCGGCACCAAGATTCTTCGGCGATTTTCGCCGTTTTCGGTAGGCGCCACGCCACCTCACAGCTACGCCGAACCCAGGCCTAGCGCGACAACGGAGACGCCGTTGCTCGCCCGCTCGACGCAGCCAGTGTCTCCGAGCAAGCAGTGATGAGTTACACCGTCGAAGGCGAAGAAATCGACCCCGCGGAGCTACGTGATGGTACGTGGCAGCACCCGAAATGTCCGGCCGACCCGCTAGACCTCCAAAAGCGCTTCGGTCGCAAGAAAACCGACCCCACCGAGCTGACCGAGGAACTAGGCCTCGCCGGTGCTTCGGCTGCCTCCAAGAATAAGTCGCGTCCGCCGCAGCTACCGCGACGGAAGCCCATGCCTCGACTGCCCGAGGAGGACTATAAAATTGTGTTGCGACCCAAGTGTGCCGTGAATCTGACCAACATTGGACTTATCGCACTCTTGGAGGCGATCTACGCGACATCCAAAATCAACCAGGCGCAAGCCGAGCAAGCCGACCAGGTGAGAGTGCACCCGATCAAAAACACCATCACCATTAGTACACCCGATAGAACGCGGGCGGACGCTTACCGGACTCTTGAATCTTTACGCTGTGAAGAGCATAACATCGACATACCAGTATCGGCGTACGTACCGGCTCCGGACGACTCCATACGGGGACTGGTCTACAGAGCCTATACTAACGAAACGGACCAAGCCATTCACGATGAAATAGCAAACAAGAACCCGCAATTACCTATTGTGAATGCAAGAAGACTCGGTAATTCAAAACACTTTGTGATCACCTTCGCCGGCCGAGACTTACCGTCCTTGATACGTTATCGGTGTTTCACTCTAAACGTGTACCCCTTCAGGGAGAGGCCGGAAGCTTGCTTCAATTGTCGGAAATTAGGACATCGCTCCGACGTATGTCCACAACCCCGACCAGAAATCCCCAGATGCCGAAGGTGCGGGGAAGAGCACTCACCTCCACCGGAAGGAGAGAAACCGACGTGCATCCCACTCTGCGTCGTTTGTCATGGGACACACCCAACGGGTAGTCGAAACTGCAAAAGGCGCTTCATACAACCAAAACAGAACAAGAAAACGACGTCACAAAGCGACACCCAGACCACCGGAGAGACCAGGCGTTCCCACTCAAGAGGGCGAACCCAAGGCGTCTTTCGAGACCGCTCCGAGTCATTCCCTCCTCTGCACAGCAGAGAGATTGACCAGTCCACCTCCGGAGGAAACACCTCCCAGCAAGACGAACCTGCCAAGCACGTAGCCTGGGGAAGCGGTAAACCTAACCTCCGCGACAAAACAACACCGCAAGTGACCACCTCATTGGAGACACCGCCCGAGCAGCAGTCACGAAACGGACGGACAACGACGCAGACAAGGGAAGAACGTTCCGGCTACAAGATCAGCCAAGCTGCCCGAGAAGAGGGCACCCCCACAAGGCCCCAGCAAAGCAAGCCACAACAGCAACAGGACCAACAGGTGAGGGAGCTGGCAGAGCAGATAAAATTTCTAAAACAACAATTGGCTGCCGCTAATGATAAAATTCGACAACTCGAAAACAAACCAACCCCAATTAGTACCTCGCAGAATCTCTGTGCGAACAGACCAGTGGTTTGCGCTCCGAGTGAGGCAGAAAATATGGAAACTGACGTAACTAAAGGCGAAAAGCGGAAAGCAGCTGGCCCAACAGAATCAACAGGTGATAAGAAAGGTAAATCGGAAGGGATGGATGCGCGTGTAGCTCAACTAGAAACCGCATTTGAGCACATTCTAAATAACATGAGCAATTTAACCGAGCAAATTAAGCAACAAACGGAAAACATTGTTATCCTGAGCACGACAGTGCAGGCACTTGCTACCCATACAGGCCTTGACATGGCACGTAAGCCGCCCGCAAATCCCTTGCATCTGTCGGGAGACAATGACTCATCTGAAGCTTCGATGTCAAAGTCAGATGCTCGACACCCGGCAGGGGGACCAATCAGATCGCACAGCGTCGGCGCGGCGCGGCTAGATCCTCACAGGCGTTCGTGATGGCTGGAGCACCTATAATTTTATGGCAATGGAACTGCAGAGGGTTCAAACAAAAACGTCGAGCCCTAGAATTAACAATTCAAGATTCGCAAGAAAAACCCGACGTTTTGGCACTCCAAGAAATTGGCATTGCAGCCAAATTAACAGGCTATGCAACCTACACGGAAGTTCTTCGATGCGGCCGCTCTCCGACCACAGCGCTCATGGTGCATAGAAATCTGACAGCAATTCAAATAGACTTGGAATGTGACGAGGTAGCGTACACATTCATTGAAATTCTACCTAATAAAAGAGCAGATCAATCTCTTTTCGTTCTAAATTTGTATAGTCCCCCAAAAGACAAAAGTCCATCCGCATCCAAATTGATGATCAACGCCTATAAGCACGCCCATAAAGCACCACTCGTAGTGCTGGGCGATTTTAACGCCCGGCACTCAGCCTGGGGCTACCCAAAGGGGGAAAATAAAGGCAACAAGATTTGGGAAACAGCACAAGGCTATGGTTTCACCCTTCTAAACGACCCGGAGCGCCCCACACGCATTGGCAATAGTGTGAGTCGAAACACGTCCCCCGACCTAGCCTTCGTCAAAAACATTGCAAAAACCACATGGGAGAATACTGAAATGAACGTGGGAAGTGATCACTACATTCTAACTATCACGGCCTTTCTAAAGGGCTACAGGAAACGTAAACTTACTATCCTGCATACCAGGTGGGACGCTTTTCGTCAAGTTCGCGATAAACGAACTCCCGCACCCATCTCTAACCTCGAAGAGCTCGAAGAATGGGTCGATACCATACTTCAAGACGCCAGTAATGCAACCATAGAGACGGAAATGGAAGATGACGGCCCCACTCCGGACTCGAGACTAATTCACTTATGGGAAGCACAGAAGAGCATACAAAAGCGATGGTCGTCACAAAAACATAACAAAATCCTTCGCAAAAAGCTCGTAAAATTAGAAAGGGAAATTGAACAGCACTGCCAGTTCCTTAGTCAGGAACACTGGCATCAGCTTTGCGATCGAATGAACGGACAGTTGGGCAATAAAAACACATGGTTCCTGCTTAGGCACTTAATCGACCCTAATCAAACCAAGTCTGCATCGCGGAAAAACATGCAAAGAATTATTCATTCCTTCCCGGAGATGACGACACTCTCATTAAAGAGTTGAAAGATCGCTACTTCAACGTCGACAAAGACTTCCCAGTCTCAAATACCTACACAGGGCAAGAAAATGAAGCCCTCGATAAAGACATTGAGGAGGCTGAAGTCCGAGCTGTTCTTAATAGCATAAAGACCACAGCTGCAGCGGTAAAGACGGGGTCACAAATAAGATGCTCAGAAACCTAGATGACCGTTCAATCATAGAAATTACGAAGTTATTCAACATTCATTGGAAAGCTGGCACCATCCCTCCCAGCTGGAAGCACGCAAAAGTCATTTTTATACCGAAACCGGGCAAAAAGCTCGAGTTAGGAAACTTAAGACCAATTTCCTTGACCTCTTGCTTAGGAAAAATCATGGAGCATGTTATACTCACGAGGCTAAACGAATACGCTGAGACGGAGGGGCTATTCCCTCACACGATGGTGGGATTTAGGCCCAATCTTTCCACACAGGACACCATGTGGCAATTACAGCACGACATCCTGCAGCCAGGCCCTATCAGAGCCACAAGGACCATACTAGCGCTAGACGTAAGCAAGGCCTTTGACGGTGTTACGCATCGTTCAATCCTAACTAACCTGAACCAGATGAACGTGGGGAAACGCAGTTTCGCATATATCGCAAACTTCCTCAGGGAAAGAACTGCAGAAATTCATCTGGGCGACCTTAAGAGCGAACGCTTCACCTTAGGAACACGAGGAACCCCGCAAGGAGCAGTTCTCTCACCTTTCCTTTTTAACGTTACCATGAGAAACTTGCCACCCCTCTTAGATGCAATACCCCACGTTAGCCATTCAATATATGCAGACGACATAACAATCTGGACAAACACTGGCTCAGATGGCGAAATCACAGATGCACTGCAAACGGCTGCAGACACGGTCCAAAATTACGTTAAACTAAACGGGCTAACATGCTCTGCCAAGAAATCCGAACTACTAATTATCAGAAAGAGAACAGACAAAACAGACAGCCAACAGCAGGCCTCCACAATAGCGGTTCGAATGGAGTCTGGCCCGGTCCCGCCTGTGCTGACCATCCGGGTGCTGGGAATGCTCATACAACACAACACCCGCAACGCACAGGCTATAGCCGGGCTGCAATCGACGATCCGACAAATGTGCGGATTGATAAAAAGAATCGCAACAAGACACACAGGCATGAGGGAGGAGGACCTATGTCGGCTGATTCAGGCCTTTCTGATCAGTCGCATAGTGTATTCCCTCCCTTACTGCCACCTAAGGCGAGCGGATAAGGACAAAATTAACGCCTTAATCCGTCTAGCATACAAAACAGCGTTGGGGCTACCCAAATATACTAATTCGGACAAACTATTGAGATTAGGAATACACAACACTATAGAAGAACTAATCGAGGCGCACAAAACGGCCCAGATTTTCCGCCTGTCCGGTACACAGGCCGGAAGGTACATACTAGACAAGCTGGGCCTGAATCCCACAATCGCCTCTGTGGGACGAACCCCCTTGCCACAAATCACAAGGCGGCAGCTAATCATTAAACCTATTCCTAAAAACATGCTCAGAGGAAGGCACGACAACCGTCGTACAGCCAGGGCAAAGCAGTTGTGGGATAAGTACAAAGACGACCACTCTGTTGCCTATGTGGATGCGGCGGCGCAGGGTAACCGAAAATACGTTGTGAGCGTAGTGACCGGGAGCGGCCGCATATTAAACGCGGCCACGGTGGAGGCCTTCTCCGCCCTTGAGGCGGAGGAGACAGCTATCGCTCTAGCCATCACGAACGACCTCGTTCATACAATCGTTAGCGATTCCAAAAGCGCGATTTTAAATTACACTAAAGGCACTGTTAGCAAAACTACGCAGCAAATCATAAACAATTATTACCACACTTTTTATCAAGCGGACAGACTTATTAATCTAGTATGGGTCCCCGCCCACTCGGGAAATCCTGGGAACGAGGAGGCGCACCGTATCGCCCGAGGGTTAACAAGCCGGGAGGCGCGCCGCTCTGACTCGGATTCTCTGAGTGAGGTGGTGACCACATATAATGAAATAACAAACTTTTATAAAGAAAGGAGGCGTACATACCCGGCGCCTCATCGGGACCTTACCAGAGCGCAGGCCACCGTCCTTCGCCAGCTTCAGACAGACTCTTTTCTGAGTCCGCACAGATTGGCGATTATCACAAATGGGGAATTTAACCCCATATGTCAAAATTGTAACATGAACGAATTGGCAACACAAGACCACATTCTTTGGGGATGTAGGGGTTTTCCTCCCCCAAATACGCTCTTGCCAGCCCCCTCCAAACTTACCTGGGAGACCTTACTTAGGACTGCCGCCGATCTCAGGGAACAACTAAAAATCGTCACTTGGGCCGAGGGAGTCGCCCCCAACAGGGGCCACCCTGAGACCCCACCATGATTTGCAATAAAGATGTTGTAACCACCTGGCGCAGGCTACTCGGAGCCACCGGCGAGATCTAAATTCGTTGTGTATATAATAAATATGAAGTAAAACGCTTTCGTGGCCTAGTGCGTTAGACATACTTGGAAAGCAAGATAGAAGGCCCATTCAAAAGGGAAGGCAAGCAGGACAGGCGCAGTTCTACGCAGTCCTACGTACTGCCCTTGTCTTATACGTCACGCACAAGACACATTCCCTTGTGAATGTGCATGTCTTGTTCTTGCGCTACCCTCAGTTTCAAATGCATATGAAGTTCGAAACGTAGCATAAAGCCACAATTGGTACTGTGAGTGAAACACTACATAATACGTGGATAATACCTTGCGATAGCCAATCGATAGTCAATCAATATGCAATCAATAATCGATCAATAATCAATAAATACCGGAAAAGCATAACCCGTAAGCCTGCAGGACCAGCTAGGTGCCGATCAGCTCCGCTGTTTCTTTAGCCTTGCGCCACTATAGTGCAAGCTACGATAATCTTTTTTCAACAAATGCTGGCGGAAAAGCTGCTAATTAGCAGAAGTACACTAATTAACCTTTTAAACAAGCATATTAAACCACGTGTTACAAGGGAGTTCGTCCTTAAATTGATGGTGCATGTCGAGCTGATGATGTTGCGCAAGAAATACTACAACAAAGGTGGAGACAGGCGGACACAGACAGGCGAGCACGAACGAACGCTGTATAGAAGGCCTATAGGTGCGCCTCGTTGTGCGGGATTATAAATTCAATATTATATTATTTAAACGCCCAAGGTATTCTGCCATCACGTTTGAAAATTGCGAGAACATAAGGGAAAGCGTTTAGAGTGTTCATTCGATTGCACAAAGTTTACTCTTTTTTTCGATGCAGAACAAAGTGAAGCAAGTTCCTAATCTACAAGTTTTAATAGAACAATGTGCAGACGTTTTCAAAACTAAGTAAAATATCATTTTGCACAAGAAAAGAAAAACAAGCTAAGCACAATAGACATGGAGCAGTCATAAGTCATATACCTTAAAGAACGCAATTAAAATATAACAACTAAAAACAAAAAGTATATATGCGAATCATCTCCGCTACACTCCGGTACATAAAACATAAAAAAAACTACTAGGCCAACCGTGGCTGCCCCATTTACGAAATATAATAATAATAATAATAATAATAATAATAATAATAATAATAATAATAATAATAATAATAATAATAATAATAATAATAATAATAATAATAATACTGACTATACAAACTATACAGTTGCACCGTGTCACCTCCCACGTATCTACAATACCCGACGTGGTTTCTTTGCCCACATCATGTAGGCTCAGTCCACAAACTGCAAACATTCCTCCTCTTCTTCGTCTGTTGTGGTCCTAATATTGGGGATATTTGGAGCTCCGACAGAAATTTTCATCAGCGCGTCGACATTGGCCAGCGTCATGCGACAAAGCGATTACCACAGTGCATGGGATCAGCGTAATTTTTTTTTTTTTTCAGAATAAGCGCCTGTTTATAGGAAGGGAGGGAGGGGGGATCTGGAATAATTTTTGAGGGGGTGTCCGGATCATCCTGTGGGGGTGTATAAATCCCTGCTTGACTGCAGCAATACAATACTCTTAGATCGAAAGTACACCTCCGTAGCCAAAACCTCAGTCAATCTTGCAGCGCTATAGGCAAGAGTATACACGAAACGTGGCTTGTATAGAACCGATCAGCTGCTTGCGACCGGCTTCCATATTGCAGGCGGAATACGACATAGATTGGATGCGGAATCTACGCGTATGCCGCTATACGGCTTTAAAAACCGGAGTACATGCGTTTATGTCGGAATGCATCCGAAATGATTTTGCACTGAAAGGTTATAAAGCAGTTTTGCTTTCAGTAGCGCACACTTGTTCATAAATTAAGCATTCCTGTCTAAAATGCAGTTGCGTACGGCCCCTATAAAAAAAAAAGTGATGAAGAAACTATATCGAAGATGACTATATCTAAGCAAGCGAATAACTCACCGACTGGTTCATGGATCACTGAAATGCAGCGGATGTATTAGCGAGAGTGATGATCGACGCATGCATGAATTTGTGATATGCTTTTGGGCAAATAAAAGCAAAGGTTATCGTGGAGCAATCAATGATGTCAATTTATTTATTTATCTACAGGTTATCGATAGTGACATTCCGACTAGAACCACAGTCGACCGCGCACACCGTACCGAAAGAGTCATTAACGACGTATTTCTCGAAGTAATTGTTAGCGCAGCAGTCGAAGATGGTTGCTGAGGTTACGCTTCGCGGCGCAGAGCTCTGAATCTTGTCGTGTGGTCCAGTCGTTCCCGCTGTTCCGCGCCCACCTGGGCAGTATAACTATACTGTAATAGATCAGGGGTAATCTAGTACACTATGGTATAACGTTGTAGAGCCTTTTCCGCACGTAGAGCCCCGTTGTACGCCACCGCGCACAACTTCTGTCTATCCTGTGCAACGCCGGCGCGAGCGTCCTCTCCCGTTGATCCATTATCGCTTCACAAACTCCCGCAAATACGCCTCAGCTGCATTTTCAAAGTCGGTGACATTTTTTTTTTTTTTTAGGATAACAATAGCGTTTGGCAATTCATTCCACATTCATATCGCACCCGGGAAGTATTTGTATCGAAATGTATCACTATTATAGTTCGGTACGGTTTTATGACGTAGTCGTGGTTAGTTCGCGGGTTTCTTTTGCCTGGAGCAAAAGAAACCCGAAACGTGGCCCCAATAGAAGATTGGAGCAATGCGCGAGCATATCTTATTCGTGTCGTGCAGGGATCTCGTCTACGGGACTGCGTCTTGCTACCGAGAGGTTGGTACCCTGGCACACCTATTCACCCGTATTCGAAGGAAGGGTGTTTCGCCACTCGAGTACACCGAGTTCAACACGACCAACCAGAGGCGATTGATTGTCATCGCTCAGATGCAGCAGGTATGCGTTGTCTGTGCCTTTTGATGCTTCTAGAATTTACGTATATATTTTCGGTGGCAAGCGAATTTTGCGTACACATATATGTGAGTCGATCAGTACGCTGTTACTCCCGTATAGGATAGCAAGTAGCAAGCTGGATATTCTGTTCTGACAGGAATCCCTGCTTTTCCTTTTATTGCTCTATTTCTCTTTGGCGAGGACATTGAATTTTGTATTCTCAGCTGTAAATCTTCGCACCAGTTATCACAGACGACTGGATGAATCTAGTTTTACATTCCGTTCTGACAGGAATCCCTGCTTTCCCGTTTATTACTCTATTTCTCTTTGGCGAGGACAGCGACTTTTTTTTATTCAGCTGTAAAACTTCGCAGCGGCTATCACAGACGACTGGACGAATCTATCTTTGATAATGTATTCCTTGCATGCTCAATATTCCACGTCGTCTTCTATAATGCGGGGCACCCTTTACATTCTTTCGAGCCGTCCTGAACAAAAATAATTTAATCATCGACACGAGAGCACTTGCAAAGTCCAGTGTGTGTGCGTGTGTGGCATGTGAGTGGGGTAGATGGAGCGAGGGAGGGGGTATGCTCTGTTGCTATGGTTGCTCTATGCAAGAATAGTCTGCTATCCCTGTTTTGACGCAATCTGTACAAATTTTGCGCATAGGCATGGTTTCACTAACCTAATGCTGAATACACATGAATGTCATTAAATATCAGAGCAACTCGGTGCCACATACTTGTGAGTGCATACTACCATGCAAGGAGAAAAATATGCATCGAAGAGACGAAGCAAAAAAAGAAGTGCTATATATATATATATATATATATATATATATATATATATATATATACAACAATTGAGAAGATTAAGAAATACATTCATCAAGGGGACATATTGGGCGAAGGGATCTTTATCTCGATTTATAACGGCCACGTCCCTTACCATTCGCTTTGAGCAAGAGCCAGGAAGTCACGCGACGTCTTCAATATATACACTTGCATTCAATAGTGGTCGAACGTCTTCTCACGAGTTCACGCAGCAGGTGTGACTTCTGAGAGGATGCGACAAAGAAAGCAATCGCCTTTAATCAACGGCATGGTGTTTTCTGTCCACTGGTATCATATGTGCAAGGAGATCGAGAATCCGGTGTCGACAACACCTATCACTTTGAGCCTGTCTAGCTTTAAAAAGAAAAGAAAATGTCGGTGCTGAGTGTATCGTTTGCTGCGTTCGAATGCGATATTGTCAAATGCATATTGTTTTACTGTTTGCTGGTGATCATTCTTCAACGGATTGTTATCATCAACACACACACACACACACACACACACACACACACACACACACACACACACACACACACACACTGTGAACGTTTTAACGTTTGTCCATTGACACAGTAGTAAAGCACAAAGGTTGTTAACGTCCATAGAAAATTTCACCATAAGTAGGTGAACGTTAATTCGCCAATTACTCTCAGATCGCGCAGGAGCTTCACGATGACATAGTGACCACCGCGCCGGATGACCGCGCTGACGTGAAAGCGATCCGCTCGGCGAATAAGCTCAACACGCTGCTGAGCGATGCATTGTTAACTCTGGCTTTGAAGACTGTGACTGACACAGCTAACGTAAGGGTGAGTAGTCTCCAAACCACGCGCGTGGTATTTAATCGTGCGGTTGGTGCATGTATCCGAGTGTGCGACAAGGTAACTTGGGCCTTGAAGTGGCACCTCAGTAATATTGTCGCCTTCGAGAGGTGTTGAATACGCTAGAAAGACTGGACAGTCGTATCCTGGCGGATGAAAGATTCCCTCATCTAATCCTTTTTTTTTTAATTCAATGCAGTTTATTTATTTCTTATACACGAAAGCGGAGCAAGAGCTAAAGGCCATGTGACCTGATAGAGGTCGTTCACGGAGTCTTAACACCGTCAGTCTTCGTCTCTGTCTCAACAATACTTCAGAATACAAAATGACCACGAAAGCACGGATACCCAAATATTAATCATTTAAATGCTAAGGTCGATCTGCACTTGCCGAAGTTGTTTGTACCAACATGGCAGAAACAAGCCATGCTTGTCCAGGCCGCAGATTCTTCTCCGTTGCTTGCCGGTGTCTCGCTCGACAAATCAGTTTGCGTTGTGCATTTGAGTTTCGGCACTTTAACATATTGTTCCATAATTACGATTCGCTTCATCATCTGCTCAGATAATTACCCTTTTACCTTACATGCGCACTGAGCAAAAGTATTTGTCTTTCATTAATGTTGGAGCCGAAGGCAGGCCCTGACGACAATAGACGTTTACGCGACCTACCACCTTCCCATCTTTCTCATCTCTCTAATGTCCTGTTGTATGCCACACATTGGAGGTTCTGGAGCTGTTCTCACGAAGCCTGGAGCGCTTCTCGTCTTCGTACTTCGACGATAAGGAGAAGGCAGATGCTGCCGACAGTACACCGATCATGCAGCAGTGGTCCCGCTACCAAGTGCGCAACACGGAACCGCTGGCCAACGCGTTCGAGTGCTCGCTGCTCCTGGCAGGGGCCAACTCAGAGGAACTTTCTGCAGCAAGGCAGTGCGGCAACGACCTCGCCCTCGCTATCCAGGTATATATAATGACGCATAGGGACACATTAGCGAACATCGTTTAACTGCGCGAACAAACGGACCACAGAGACGTCCTTGTTCAATGCTGTCTCTGTGTTTGTTCGCGCAGTTAAACGATGTTCGCTAACATGTACCAACTCACCCAACAACAAGTCTTCTAAACTACATAGGGACGCGTAGTGCGCCGAAACGTGTATACGTACCACTCGCGCATCTGGCATTTCCAAAGAGTGGCGAAGAAAGTTTGCTAAGGTGCATTACTATCCTGCAGCCCTTCTCGCCTCTTCTTCGGTCGTTAATGGTCGTGCTCCGGAGTACATAGGGAACACAGCACATTCGCACTATAGCATGGTAGTTACTACAATTGCGGCTAATGCATCTAGCAGACCAGCATGCTACAAGAGAGGCATTGCCAATGTGGTTTAGCAACAGTAAAACAATATGCATAACATATGCATAACATATGCATAACATGCAATAAACAATAGCAAGCAGTAAAACAATATGCATTATGTGGTTCCATAGCCTCCCTAAATCATATTCTCTGGGACTGCAGAGAAGATACCCCCCCCCACCACCACCAGATCTCCTGGCCGCTACCTCGCCTGAAGCGTGGGAAGCGATACTTATGAACCCGAACCTGGAGGTTCAACTTCAGGCCATCAAAAGAGCCGAGGAGGTGGCTGTGAGGCATCACCTAGTAGCCACCCCTCACTAAGCCAAATTAGCAAAATAAAGTTGTTTCCTCCTCCAAAGAGGGCTGTCCGACCAGGCGGCAAGGAGTGGATCTGGTGATCAGGTGCATTTGTGAGGGCATCTGTTAAAGTTTCTACCCTCGAAGCAGAGGGACACTGGTATCATAACCATTAGTTCACCACATCATGGGCAAGTGCTCTTCGCGGTATTCTGAGCAGCTCCCCACCACGCTACAAAGCAAAACCCTTAAGGATGTTGTTAAGGTAAGGATGTTAGCCAATTAGGGGAAACCAACATCAACTTTAAGGGGGTAAAAGATAGCAAAAGCACCCTTAGAGGCTGTTTTTGGGTGTTGAAGGGTGCTTTTACTTTGTCATATGATTTTGCTTTGTCGGCTCACACCCTTACTCTAAGGGTGTAAAAATGTTTACGCTTACGCTAAATGCAACCACTTTGAAGAAGGGCGACTGCATGAGAATGCGAGTGTTCCTTCGAATGCTGACGCAACCCTTTTTACTATTAAGTTATTTAGATGAAGGGCTTTTTAACATATGGCGTGCAATACAAGAACGCTACGGGAAGTGGCGCCACTTACACTCCGAAGCTCCCGTGACCTCAAGTTTCGAAAGAGAAAGAAATAGCTATTATACATACCTTCAGATCTTTGGGGGAGCGTCAGCATCCATGCTTGACCGTCTAGTAGCAGCCACGGTAACCGAGGCACTGTCCCGCATACTTATGACAAGTACTGCACGTCCGGAGCAATAGCTATACAACCGGAGAACGCCTATAGATTGTTATGATACTAGTGAGCGCCTGATTCACATATATAAACACCAATTGGAATTCTTGTTTCGCTCGTATAAAGTGCCCGTTCCAAGCTGAAAATTCAGATCTATGCCGTGGATCTCGCTCCAGCATAAAGTTAACTACGTAAACAGAGAAATACTACGTGAATTGTCCTGTATACATGAGGGAACTCTGACGCTGTACGATCGTTCAGCTATGCATGGGAATGATGGTTAGTACATGGATTAGTCTAATATTCATGCTTGTGGCTTCAAACGTTCTTATGACATTATTTATCACGCTTTAGCTTTCTAAATTTCCAAGCACTCAGTTTTCTTAACACGGCAAGTCTTTGCGCGCATGCGTAATCATTGCGAATCGCTGCATTTTATAACTCCCTATGTTGTTGAAAATGATCAATATGCAAAGTCGGAAAGCCGTTTGAAGCCAGAAGGACGAAGTTTAGACAAATCCATCTTATCATTACGTGGAAGATTCCCTAGCATCGCTGCCCCGATGTACGTGAAACATACTCACGCGTCCGGTACGCCCAGAGAAAACGAACTGAGGGGAACAAACCCGTGTATCGTGTGCTTGTCAAGTGTCATCTGGGGGCTGTCACTGCGTGCGTTCCACCTATACGCAGCAACCCACACTTGTCAGTGACAGCTTCTTCCTCTCCCCTCTCGCTCCATTCTCTTTTGGCGTGATGAAAGTGCGGCGGCACGCGGCAATGCAGAAGGACGGAACAGCGCTATATATGGAGCGCGAAATGTGCGTTTGTTCGCACTGAAACAACCGCAACCTCAATTGTGTGCCGTGATGCCTACTTCGATTCGTATGCACACGCAACGAAGCCTGAACTTATGCGGGTGCCTGAGGTCACGCGTTCAGTAAGGATTACTGGTTATTGACAAAAACTGTTTCCCTTAAGTTGCTCGTTTAGGTAACAGGTATTCAATGCAGCCGGTACACATAGCTTGCACGTGACGTCCCATCCGCGGGCTCGCTGCCGCAGCCGCCATGCTTGCGAACCGCTTGTCGCTAGTCTGACGCGCGCGCGCGCGCTGCGAGAGTCCGTCGAGCCGTTGTTTTCTCTGTGTCGTGACAGGCTTCTAATCGTCTTTTCCGTGGACATGCCAGCATTTCCAACTGCACGGCCCTTTTTCGAGGACTACTTCACACAGTTGATTGGATCTGCGCGTGTACGGTACAAAGAAAAAATTCAACTGTGCGAGAACGTCGATACCTGACACACTGCGCCTGGGAATGGTTGGGTGAAGAGTTTGTCGGCGAGGAGGCTCGGAGAAGACAAAGTGCTCCTACTTGGAGAGGTAAGCGCAGAGGGTTTTTTTTTTTTAACTTTCAAGGTCTCTCAACTCGGGTGCTTCAACTCGGGTCTCGGGTGCGGTGAGATGGGCCGATCGGCACACGTCTATATCCCTGTCGATGCCGCGTCGCCCTCGGCACGCCGTTCCTGCAATTCGGCTTCCCGCTTTTCGGCGTCCGCTTGCCTCTTTTCGGCGCGTCGTTTTTCGAGGTGTTGTTGTGAGGGATCTGTGTTCATGGCGCTGTAGCCGAGGAGAAGCGACGGAGCCCCGTCGGGGTCTATCTCGTCGAATAGTTTAGCTGGCTTCCCTAAGAACGCAAAATGAACTAAGTTACAAAACTAACCTTTCGTTATATATCGCCGTTATCACGCTGTCGAAAGGAATTATTTACCTGCAATGAAGTGTGCGTCGCAGACTCGCAGTTTGCTGTTCTCGATGTCTAAGTTGGCACGTTTAATGCGCGCCAGCCATAGGCTGCGCCGCTTCGTTCGCTCGCACTGGTTCTCCACGATATTCGGTAATGAAAAGAAGCTGCTGTTAGTCGGTTTTTTTCTCCCGCGGGTGTCACTGCGGTTGGAACAACCAAATATCATGCGCATGACCATGGTGACAACACGTCTTGCGACTCTGGGAGAGTGAGCGGTTCATATGCATGGCGGACGCATATCCCAGAATTCCTTTCTCGGGGTATCGGCATGCTGGAAATGTACAGCTGACAACGTTTTTCAAGATTATCACGTCGCAAAACATCGACGTGTCACTACTGCGTTATTAAGGTTTTAATCAATCAGAAAACTTTTCGGTCTGTTTGGCGACAATTTTCTATTTAGAGACGCGACAGAACTGGCCAAATTTTATGGGCTTTATTATTATGGAATTTATTATTGAAAAGCTACAAAAAGGCGACCAATCGAAATTGGTTGTAAGGCGCGTTGTATTTGTGACCATCGTGAAGCAACGGTTGTCTGCGCTCACAGAAGACACAGGCCGCGGTTAATTGCTCCGAGGCCTCACAAAAGCAATTTTAACGCGTAAGCATTCTTTGGCCAGTACGTACCCCAGCCCCGTCACACGAAAAGTGTAATGCCTTGTATCCGCAAAAAATGCGTAATTTGCAAAGTTAAGACATTTAATCGTTATAATAGCGTAAACGTAGATGATTGGTAGCTTTAGAAGCGATAAGGAACAATTAAAAATTGATCACAGAGACTACCCATAGGGATACATATATAGGGCTCCATAGAAGTGCATGGGGAAACTTATAGTAGGGATGGACCAACTGAAATTTGGGGGTCGGTCCACTTAAATTTGGGGGTGGGCCAATTTGAAGTTTGGATGTGGGCCAAGTTAAATTTGGGAGTGGGCCAACTGAAATTTGGAAGTAACTTCAGTGGAGTTTCTGCAGTTTTTTGTCTGTTCTTTATAAAACCCATTACAATGGGTCTTGATGCTGCGGGTGCTGCAGTTTCACTGTAGGTACGTTCTATTGGTGGATGCTCACAAGCGTAGCAGTAAATTAAATTACCAAAACTTATATACTAAAGCAATTTCAGGCTCGCTCACGCGAATCGTATGGCACCTCACGGCTTTCACGTGGGTCAAGGGACAGCAATGAACTATTTGACCTGTGCAAAGGTAACGTAATTGTGATTGCGGTGTTAATACAATTTAGATTTCTTTTCCCGAGCATTGAAAACTGGGAAATTTGCAGGCCCAACGTGGACCAAATGCATCATTGTGCTAGGAAACTCCTGACACGTGTTCTAATTATTAACCCTGCTGGAAATGTAATCCTACCCGCCGTGGTTGCTCAGTGACTATGGTGTTGGGCTGCTGAGCACGAGGTCGCGGGATCGAATCCCGGCCACGGCGGCCGCATTTCGATGGGGGCGAAATGCGAAAACACCCGTGTACTTAGATTTAGGTGCACGTTAAAGAACCCCAGGAGGTCCAAATTTCCGGAGCCCCCCACTACGGCGTGCCTCATAATCAGATCGTGGGTTTGGCACGTAAAACCCCATAATTTAATTTTAATTGAAATGTAATCCTAAAATCTGAAGGTAAATACAGCATTTCAGCTGTCGTGATGCATTTCATTTTAAATGCATCCGTAAAATTAAAGTCCTCTTCGCCCTACTGGTAAATTCACTGCTTATTCACCTGCACGGGCAGTAGACGAAAGTGAAACGTCTTGGTACATGCGTTAAGTTATGTTAGCTATTACAGTGTTTTCAAAAACCTCTACATTGTACCACATTAACTCGACAGTTCTAACCATAATTTCAGCGACATTGGAACAAACTTTAGCGAAAATGTGACATTTTTATCTCTGTTTAGCGACACGCTAGGAAAACGTTTGCAACACCGACTCCTGCATCACCCTCCTACCAAGATAGTGAGCTAGACAGGGTACCTGGCACACTGTACTACCACCCCAATTTAGCTCACTGTACAATACCACCCTGACAGCCTGGAAGCCCGTCCTGACAACCCACTTCCCATTCCCTCCTGGTATAGAGACACAAGTATATAGTCCATAGCAGAAGTACCCTTCAAAACAACCTAATAACGATGTTTTCAAACAAACAAACGCATAACTCCCGAGAACTGACATGCTACTGTTTTCTTATTCGTTTTCAGGCTATAAAAGAGCTGGATCTTTTCTTAAACCGCGAATGTCATGGTCCGCTTGGCGACCCGCGCTCGCTTCCTGCAATATTAGCGCAGGAAGCGTTTAACAAGGCTTCTGAAGTGCGTCGACAGTGCTGTGGTTCAAGCAGCGAGGCAGAGGCAGAAAAGGTAATAAGCTTGCATACTATCCTCGAGCGTCTCTTGCATATCAGTCTCAAGGAACTTGACAACGTTCTCAACAGAGACGCGTGTAATTCATAAAGAAAGATAATTACGAGACAAGCGGAACGATGAACTGGACAATGCGCATAGTAGCTCAATTTCTTGTTTCATTTTGTTGGCGCAGCTATACAGCCAACAAAATTATGCCATAAGCTTGTAGGTTGCTTCGTGTACTTGTCTGACTAGGGCCAATCATTAGGATAATCGGGATTGTTCAACGTATGCATGGAGCGGAGGGGTGCTTCCCAAGCGACTCCTGATCGCAGAAATCGTCGATGACAAATTGCTGAAGCGCAGTCACGCCAATACGGTAGCGCTAAGCGGTACTCAGCGGTAGTGAACCTGTATAGTATATATAGTATAGTATATGCTCCTAATGCTGCTTAGCATTGTTGTATGGTAATGTTGTATTAGTAAGCAGGGGCATTAAGCGGCCCCTGTATAGAGTAATGCTCCTGCGGAGTGAGAGGTTGGAATCGAGGCGTGCTTGGTAGTACCGAGGTACCACACTCGTCACGGGCTCGCGTACTCACTCGGACTGTTTCACCCGAATAGAGTGACGGCGCAGATGCTTGACATTTCTTATCCACGCAAAGACAGACGTCGAGTCCAGTGACGTCCAATACATGTCGGCTGCCTACGCGAGCAGTAAATAGAGCCAATATATGCAATAGCGGAACCATATGTCAAAAAGCGCAACAGTTAGCCGTGACAGCAAAACAAGCGAGAGGTTTACGAACGACAGAAAATTGGAAGGAGCGTTCTACCTATCTCCGATTAACACTGGCACCGGTAGCGGGAAAATCTGAATCCAATCCATCACTGTAGGGCGAGGGGAAAAAGCATGCGATTTCATTCGTAACGTGATGGCATCGAGAAAAGCTGCATGTGTCCGGAATTTGCGGTGTCGACTCTAGAAATGAGGTGCAAATGGTGGCAACGTCCGTCTAGCGTATTGTTGTGACTTGGGTAGCGTTTGGGCCGGTGATCCTTCAGCCAGAGGGATGAGAACGTCCGGGAGTAAGAGCGATAGAAAAAAAATTTTATTCTACATATTTACGGTGCCTCCAAATATGGAAGCCCACTCTATGGGGGAGCTCTTTGATAGTCTCAGCTCACTACATGTCTGAGCACATATCAGAATACGTCGGCACACCCCACTGCACGCAAGGTGTCTTCTTATAAAACATTCGTCTTCCCTAGTTGACCCGACTAGGGAATCAGATGACCTTGATGCAGCCAATCAGAGGGGTCGTATTGTTCACTGAACTAGGCAGGCATGCAACATCGCCATGACCATTGGAGCCCTAAAGGTCCCACTCTTTAACCTTACAACAATAACGCACTTACTCTCCCTCTCTCACTAGCGACATACCTGTAATCACTAACATGCAGTACTGTAATTATATGTTTTCGACGAGAACACTCACACAACACATAAATGTTTCAAATGCATTGTAGCTGAACAAGGAGTCACAATATGTCGCTGCCAGCGCTCTACAGTCCACGGCTTCCGTAGCCCGGTCATCCATAAACGATAATAAGTTTACGAATAAGCTATATCTCCAGCACGCCCACTATGCAGTGGCGTAGCCAAGAAGTTTTTTTCCGAGGTTGGGGGGGAAGGGGGGGGGGGGGGTCGCGTGGCCTGTGTTTCCCCTCCCTGACTGCTATGTACAGACCACGGTGTAAGATATATACTCTTAGGTGGGGACACTCGCGAGGCGCGATCGACCAGATAAAGTAGCAACAGCGCGCGTCAATCGGTCAGGTGCCGGCAGCGGATACCTATCGGCGGTACGAGGCAACTTCAAGACAGAAAAGGTTTTATCTACAGTTGCTATAGCAACCGGGCGATTCGCGGGAATCCGAAATGGTTGCGCGACGCGTGAAAGTAGGTCACCGCAGGGCGCGAGGGAAGAGGGCATCGCCTTGACGGAGCAGATACGGCGGCGCAGAAGCGCCGGTTTCTATAGCAACATTAGATAAAACCTTTTCTGTCTTGAATTGCATCGTACCGCCGATAGGTATCCGCTGCCGCACCTGACCGATCGGCGCGCGCCTTTGCTAGTCGATCTCGCCTCGCAAGCAAGCCGAGAAGTGTCCCCACCTAAAGTATATATCTTACACCGTGGTACAGACTGACGCTGAAATTCCCGTTCGTGCTTCCGCCCACAGAGTCAAAGAGAGCAGCGAGACATCGTGGACGGAATGATCGGAGTGATTCGAAGGCTGACGGACGGAGTGCTCGGCTACGTGGCCGACTGCGAGGCGTCCGAGGCATCTGAAGCCTTGCGAGATATCGCCGCCGGCATAAGGAACACGTGACTACGCCCACATAGATATGACCTTACAATCGCTCTCAGTATTCATGCGGAACGCACCGGCTCGCGAGTGACACGGCCCCTCGACTGATAAGCCGCAGAGCGTGACGTCACGAGGATGCGACGACGCTGCTGTCACTGTACGCGCAGACAAAAAAAAAAAAAAAAAAAAAAAAAGAAACAAAAGAAAAGAAACGAACGCGCAACTACCGACTCTGCAGCGTGTTTTCTTCTCACGTACTTACGTGTTCTTACGACCTCTCCAGCGGCATCCAGAAACATTCAGAAGGTAAGCGCACTGATGGTGAACCACTGTACAGTGATGACATGCCTGCAGCTGCGCGACACGCTAGCAACTCATAGTGCAGGGGTATTACTCTGGACATTATCAAACTCCACCATGCTGTCGAACTCGACATCTTGTCAGTTATGATTGGCCCAGAGGCCTGCCATAGGGGCTCTCCGATTGGCTCAAAATTCCGCCATTACACAATCCCGACAAAATGGCGGAATTTGACGATGTCCGGAATAGTACCAATGCTGCAAATTTGAGCCTGTTCCTTCACCTTGGCGGTCGCAGAAGAAATTTTCTGTGTAGGAAAATCTACGCACGCACACACAAAAAAAGCACTGCAATGTGTATAAGGACCAAGTAATCGAAACACCTTTGAAAAAAATATCGAACATTTTGCATACACTTGCATGACAGCATAAAATGCCAGAGGTAATCGGTCACTGGGAAAAAATCCGCCCCCATTCCACAATGGGAAAGCGGATGTACAGCGAAGCTGTTGCCGACGTTAGACAAGCACCACCACCACAAGCGACGTACGTCACGCCCGCACGCACGTGTGCGGAAGTGCAGCGTACATGCTCATTATTCTAGGCGCTCCGCCAAGCGCAAGTGCCTTATTAAACTAATTCAATTTTCTCAAGGTAAATTGCATCAGAAAATTCGTAAAGTACAACTCGCACACAAGCTGCAGACATGATAGCTTCGGACTGTAATTCGAATATACATAGTTTGCACGTGCGTCACTTCCGCACCGGTCCGCGAGCCTGTCCGCCATCTTTAGGCACCTGCGGGCCTGCGGAAGCGTGCTGGGGCAGGCTGCGCGCGCTGACGCGTTGTTGATCCGAAGTTCCTTCTCGCGTCGTGATCATGCCAATCTGCGCGATTTTCGGTTGCCGCACAAGAGGTACCACTGCCGCGAAGCCGAGCTACGCAGAACCGGGCGGCGTATTTCTATTTCAGCCCCCGTACAGCGCTCGACCGCTGGCGCCGCGCTGCGCCGCTCGCGCGTACCATGTTTCTAGCCGCCGCCGTTGGAACGGAGGAGGCGTTGACGGAGAACACGCTGGGTTGGGGGTGACTAGCCTGCTGTTAGGGGATCGGTGGTATTCATAAACGCATCACTGTTTTGATGATCCAAATATAATCTCACTATCAGGGAGGGCGCAGTCTACCTGACTGGAGCAGTATTTTTTTATTTGGGACGCAACCGGGCGTAGGTCCACACCAAACGTAATAACATGGCAGTGCGAACGCACAAGAATGCTGTCGGAGAAACGTCGGTGCCTGTGGCTTTCCCGGATAAATCGGAAGGACCTGAACAACCTGCGTGTCGTCACTTTGTTTCGGACGAGTATATAACACGCCAAAACACTGCACATCACGCATGATCGTAAAAGGGCGGCAGCGAAAGCCCCGTACTGGTTGGTGAGCGCCCGCTCCCACACGCATAGTCGCCTTTACCGCTCTGAAAAACGCCCGTGTACTTGTGTTGTAGTGCACGTTAAAGAACTCTGGGGGGTCAAAATTATCCCGGAACCCTCCACTTCCGCGTGTTTGACAATTAGATCGTAGTTTTAGCACGGAAAACCCCAATTTTGTTTTGTTTTTTAACGGCCTACAAACTGCTTCGCATCGTCATTTCTTGGTATGTGTGCTTCGCTTAGCGATATGCTAAGCAATATTTGAATGTCTGCATGCTCTCAATATAGTGGGCTACTTCTATTTAACGCAACAAAATTCACATGCACGGACCCATGCACCTAACTCTAAACCAAAACTCGCAGAAAGAAACGAACACACGTTTTGAAGCTTGGGGAAAAAGTGCATATAGGTGAACCATTGTGGCAAGAAAGCTTTCCCTGAACGAAGCAGCACAAAAAATACTGAGCCAGTTTTCTCTGCCGCACGCCAAGAAACATATGCTTTCATTGACTCACCTCGCCGAGGACGATGGTAAGACCCGACGACAGGCGCTTCGCTGCAACCTTCCTCATCCAACCGCTCGTGAAGTAATTGTGCGCCTTCAGCGATTTGTAAGCCTTTATTTCGTTCAGCGTGACGTAGCTCGTGGACGGGACAAGATAATAATATCCACGTACAACGTGGCCGGGTGTGTTATCCATGCAGCTAGTATGGGTCCACGCCGTCGCACATTCCGACCTTTTCTTTGTAGCGAGCCCGCGTCGGCCCTACAAGTTCGTCCATGTAGAAAGGGTAAAATTCAGGGCTCCTGACTTTTGCCATCGCAAAGCTTTCACGAAAGCAAACACGCGGCGCTAACACGTAGAAACGAACGCCGAACACAAACGCAGCGGGCCAGCGGCTAGTAGCGAGGTGCCTAGCGATGGCGGACGGTCGGGGCAGGCGGCGGATATGACGTCACGTGCAAACTATGTATACGAGAAAAAGGGCATCGTCACGTGACGATTCGCCTAATGACGTAATCTGATGACGTCAAACGTGACGTTACGCGATGACGTCTTCATCAGGTGACGGTGCCACCCGATGACGTCACGTGATGCCTCTTGGAGAAGCAGCACGCTGCGCGCTTCCCGCTTCTTTGCGCTGTCTCTGGGATCGGCCCACATTTTTGCGTGAGCACCGCGCACGCGGACACGAAAAATCTCGACCAACTAGAGGCTAACAGCTTCGCTGCAAAACAAAGTGCGTCGGGCACAGTAGCAATTCAGCTTAGTACAACGCATAAACAGTCTGCAGGAGGGATTAGCGGTGCTTCGCGATTGGTGTTTAACCCTTGGTGCTCTTGGAGATAGTTGTGGAAAGGGGTGAAAAGTTGGGTTAAGTGCAACGCGATAACTGTCTCTCAATAGAGGACACCTCAACCGCGTTGCACAGGGGGGATGTGGGATTGACAGTTAGAGGAAAGATCGCAGAGGGAGCAACCTTCCCTCATCCGACCGTTGTGGCGAGGGTGAGCGCGCGCTCTGTATGAGGAAGAGCGCCGCCATTTCGTTGAAGGAGGAGGAATGAGGACGTAACGACGGGGCTGTTTGGAACGCTGCGTCGCGCCCCGAGAAAGTTCGGTCCGAGACAGACGTTGCAGCAGCGCTTCACGAATAGCTTGAACAGCTCGTTAGAGGATTCTGACCGACGCCGATGTTGCCGACCAATGGCGCCGCCGTGTGCCCGAGACTCCCGAGCAGCGGGGGGCGCGTTTGGCGAGTAAATGAACATACACCTCCAAGTATTGTGTAATAACAACCTAAGCATCTGGGAATTCTAATGTCGTGAAAGTGCGCCGTGCGCGCAGCCGCGTGGTAAAATAGTTCACGGTATTGGTACGCTTTAAATCAAGTGTGAATACTTCCACATACACCTCGTTCATGCAACATGAGGAGCCCCACGTTTTCTTTTTCTTTTTTTTTTTTTTCTGAGAAACCGGTACCCACAGGCAGCTTAGAGATAGGTCCTTTATGGTGATTCAATAGATCCAATCCACATCGCGTCATGGAAACCACCTCCACTCCCTCAACACTGCAAATAAAATCACCCAGCATTCTCGAGCTACATTAGATGACACTAACCTGGCATAGACTTCTAGCAAAATTGTTCGCGTCATGTTTTCCCACGCACGCTTTTATTATTAGACTGGTCGCTTAAGAGGCGTTTGGCGGCGCGGATTACCTTTAGCGCCTGGTTCATTCACCGCAGCGTGTCGTTACAGTTCAAAGCGCTCGGAGGAGCTCTCACCTTTGACCTGGGAGTACGGCCGAGATCCGGCAGACTTCTGCTCACGTGAATCAATCTATTGCTCTGTGAGCAGCTGAACGTTTGGCTGGGGCACGGTCTTTCCGGCTCCAATATAGAGAGGGATGCGCATCGTTGCAAACCGAGATGGAGCGCGGTATAAAAGCCATTCATATGTGTTGTAAGGTTCGGCACCATTACAGTCAACTGATAGTAATAGCTTTAAGTCAAAGACATTGAAAACAAAACTGATACATTTTAGTTATAGTTCAATTTAATTTTTGTGCACAATTCTTATTTCCTTATCAGCCTTCAGATGAAGTGTCCACTGCACATAACAAAGCAACTAGGGAGAACATTGTGACTAACATCATTTGAGAACAGAGAAAACCCTCACATTTCGAAAAATCAACGCAAGGATATTCACATCTCAGTGTGCATCATATATATATATATATATTTTTTTTGACACAGAATAATCTCAACAAAATAAAATAATCAGTTCTACTACCACTCTGTCCATCGTCACTTTCAAATAAAGATGTCATTTGTTCCATTATAAAATGCTTTGGTGCAAAAATATTGAGACCAGGAAACAAAGTTAGCATCAACTAATAGAAAGGGCAATGCAGCTGATGCACTATCAACAATGTTTGAATTGTGCAAGTTGGCAATTTCAATTCTCTATTCCAATTGTTAATTTATTTGAACATGCCTCCTCAGTTGTGACACGTTATATGTAGTGATATCTTTATATAACCTTTATTCTGTTGCAGTTATGCACATGCAACACCTAAGGCACATCTCATGTGCTAATAAACGCACACTTTGAGGCAAGTACAGATGTCATGTGTACTATTCATTAATGTATAATTGCAACAAAACTATCAAGTGGCTTTCGTTCATAAGCTGCTGCACAAATACTAAAAACAGCAAAAGTACTTACTTATCAAATAAGAACCTCATGACAGCACTGCTCATCATTTTTGTGCATGTGAACTCTTTGGTCTGAATGCATTTCTTCAAATACACATTTTTACACTGTGCAGTGAAGTACACATAAATGAAGAAAAAAAAGTGAATATAAAGAAATTGGGTCCGTAATTCATAGGGTAGCAGTCAAACATACTTCTGCTGACTACATGCGGACAGCACTGCCTTGAATGCGAGACCCCCATTTTTGTAAGAAAAACAAAGGAACACAAATATCCAGGATTACAGTGGCTACTGAAATTGAGCAGAAGTAACTTGGATAGCTTGAACAATTAAGCAATTTGTTTTACTTGACTGCTACCCATTTCAAGCCATACACTGTTTCACCAACAAAGTAATTGATGAACTTGCAGCACGAGTCTTTTCTGCCGTGTGCTATAATGTACCATTCTCTGACGAATCGCCTGCACATGTAAACTGAGTCCAGTGTTATAAAACACTGACTCTTTGTGAACAAGGGGACAAAGAATAAAGATAAAATTGTTAATCCTATTGTGACACGTACGTGACCCATCTCTTCTGGATGTTTCTAACCTAACGGCAATATAGGTAAGAGAAAAAGGAGGTGCTCGGCCTCAATCAAGACGCCGCTGGTGCTGTCTGTACTGCGTTTCCGTGTCTGTACATCGTCGGGTCTACAGCAGAGCGGCGGCACGCAAACTGCGCGTACGCGGACGTCCCATCACCGCCACGTGGTCCCTCTTTCAATCACCGCGCCCGCACGCACCGCACCCAGCGTCCGCGATCAACCAAGCAGGACACGTCGCAGGCGGTCGGGGTCCTCTTCCACCGGATCCTGGGCGGACGAAGAGGAGGCCGGAGAGTCGGCCTGCAGCTGCGAGCTGCAATGCGCCGAGCAGAGGTACTGCAGCAGGGGCAGCCGGTACTTGCCGCAGAAGTCCACGAACTGGATGCGCTCCACGTGGCTGTCGAAGTAGACGCCGCCGCATTGCGGGTTGACGCAGTGCTGCGCCGATGCCAGGTACTCGCGCACGCTGGCCGGCAGGAAGGCGCTCGCCTCCTGCGACTCGTGCAGGCCCGCGCGGATCGCGCAGCGGGCGGCCAGCTCGCGCAGGCTGGGCGCCCGGTACGTGAGGTCGTGCACGAAGCGGCCCACGAGCGGGTTGCCGCGCAGGCTCAGCTCGACCAGCTGGCCCAGGCGCACCAGTCCGGGGGGCAGCGTGCGCAGCCGGTTGTCGTGCAGCGCCAGCGAGCGAAGGCTGCGCAGGTCGGCCAGCGAGGCCGGCACGCTGGCCAGCCGGTTGCCGCTCAGGCACAGGCTACGCAGCCGCCAGAGCCGACCCAGAGAAGCCGGCAGTTCCTCGAGATGGTTGCCGCCCAAGTACAGAGCTTCCAGGCTGCACATGCGAACGGGAGCAGAAGTACGCGCGGCCATTTTGTGAGGAGTTTCTTGCCGCACAACGCCGAACAATGCGGTGCGCTTTTAACGCGACAGCGTTAAGGGACCCGTGTCGCAGAAAATTTGGTGTCGGCGCCGCCACATGATGAGCGAAATTTTTCGTGTATATATATATATATATATATATATATATATATATATATATATATATATATATGTGTGTGTGTGTGTGTGTGTGTGCGTGTGTGTGTGTGTGTGTGTGTGCGCGCCACGCCTTCCTATATGATATGCGGTATATGCGGGGTTATTGCCACACCATTCTATCACTAAAATTGCTCATACCTTGGCTTACACTTTTTCTTGGCACCCATTGCCTAAGAGTTCTGCTGTTCTATTGAGAAGTCACGATCAGCCAATGGCACGGTCGTGAAACTAAAAAAAAAAAGGGGGGGGGGGGGCATGGAGGTTCTAAAGCATCTTTATAACCTCCGTGTCCAACGTCCTCAAGGGGATGGCGCTGGCAAACAGATGCGGGAGAGCGAATCAGTTGGCAAATAACCTATGCATACATACGCCTCCCTCCCCCCAACAATGATAGGCAAGCTTCACCGTCAAATTATCTTTATAAATTTATCAGGCCCACACGGAGTACTTGATCTGAAGATGTTTTTTCCATACTTGGCTGCTATACGGCATCGCGTTTCACGCGGACATCTCGTGTGCTTTGCAGCTCCGGCGCGAACACTCAAGATGCATCAACAGTCAAGGTGCACCAACAAGCCCACATCGCCACCCTTTTCTAATTATGTTTATATCGCATATTTGGGCACTATATCCATTTCCAAAAGTCCTCTCATATCGTAACATTCGAAATATGCACTGTTAATTAAGCTTGCGATTCGAAGCTTTTACGTGCTAAGAAAGCGAAAAACAAAGCCCCATCTTGTGCTCATACTTAATATGGTCGACGCGCGACCCAATGCCGCGATTCCTTTAAGCGGATAGCTGATAAGCACCGATCAACGCTGGCACACTCAGATAAATTGTACCAAGCCCCGGATTATCATATCACCAGCTTACGTCACGCCTCCGCGATGCGCAGTTTCGCAAAAGGAAGGAGACGAACTTTACCACCTACCTCCAAAACGGACTGGTCTTGGATAGGACTACCTCGATTGCGCAGCATAATCATTCGCCCTTAACAAATACGATGCTACTCGGGCTCCCCCTTTCGCGCTCACCGCATAAAAAAAACTTTGCCTACGATACTGGTCATATTACAACGCAATACATCTTTCATTAGATCTGCAAAGTGTGCTATCAATTAATGTTTTGTGTGTGACACACACTCACACAACTGCAAGAAGCCAGCAGACAATGAAATCATGGAAAGCAATGGTTTATTGGCCATTTGTTGCACCGAAGACCACATACTGCGTCACGTCTGCGGTTTAGTGGGTGTGACACATCCACTGTTACGGCCATCCTTGGCGCTGGGTAAAGCTCCCAAGGCTAGGTTTACACCTATACACGTAAATACCTCACGAAGTGGACAGACGGACGGACGGACAAACGCCGTCGTAGTTCAATTGGTAGAGCATCCCACGCGTCAGGCTGGAGTTGTGGGTCCGGTTCCTATATCGGCCGCAAATGTATTTTCTCGCACTTTCATTTTCCTCATACTAAACTAAATATATGACGTCTATCGTAATTTAACCATCATCTTCTTATTGTCTGCTATTGGCTTCTTACGGTCGTTACCAAAAATCGGCTGAGCCCCCAATGGATCTGAGTATTCGCCCACAAAAACGTACCACACGCATGGGCTATTAAAAAGCACATGCGTGGTACCTGTTGAAGTGGACGAGTCTCAACACTCGCACATATTGCGCAGCGCTGCCTGCACCTTGGCTAACGCCAACATTCTCAAATCGCCGCCAGCAGATCGAAAAAAAGAAAGAAAGAAAACTGAAGATATTCATTATTATTGTATTCATAGTAAATATTCGCGCGTTTCCGTCTACTTAAAAATGCGAAGCAAGCATAAAATTCCAATGCGCTTACTATTATTTTCCAAACATATATGTTCGAACTATAGGGAATGAAGAAACAGCAAGCTTTCTACCAGTCTGTGCGCGTGCTCGAGGGCGCACACAACATCGCACATCTTGAAACAGAGTGCAGTGTTATCAGGTGACGACGATCATTGCTGCAATGCCAACACACACAACACGCGAAGTACTCCAAATACGGGGGGTGTGTGTACTGCAACCTGGACCAGAGAGTGTGCGACGATTGCCTCGCGCGTGGCCGAGTTTCCATGACCCTGACGCTCGACGACGACGACGCACGGCACATCACGTACGCAGCGGCCATGTAGAGTTTTATCGGAGAGCTGGTAGAGTGAAAGCTGTCGCTGACACGCGGCGTGATTGCTTACCGGCTTCATTTTGGTGCAGAGCCAAGAACGAGGTTTAAGCATCTAATTTCTTCCGTCACGGCACAATAGATATGCCAGGTGTTTCTTGTTTGTGTTATCTTGACCGAATTTCATAAAAAATCACCCGTAGCAGACAGCACAACTCTGCTCCTTGAGCTGTATTACTCCAAGAAGCATACATTACTTAAATGTGAAGTCGAAATACACGACCGAATAAGTGCCTAAATTACTAATTATTGTTTTTACTAGTTACTTTAGGGCACATATTACAATTTACGAAATAGAGCGCACGAGTTCGCAAAGCACATCCACTAAGAATGAATTCCGGGGCTGACATCAGTTTTCAAGATGTGCGTTACGATGAGGAGGGCAGTGTGCATCATCGTGTGATTCTGTTACACAATTTAAGAAGCCTGTTCGCGATGTTACTTCGGCTATTGAACAATTTTTTTGTCATGTTCTAATGTACAAACCCATTGATTTATTTTTAGTCTCGCTGCTTTTGAGTAAATGTATGGGTGGAGGGACCTTAGTCAGGCAGAGTTCATCTGCCTTTAGTCCTTTCAAACCAGGTAATGTATCTCTGAATAAACTGAAATAGTGGGACGAAATGCACTGGCATACCAGTTAAACTTAAAGCCCCTCTATTCTTTAGTTAAACTTGTCCCGCCCTGCTTTGGAAGACGCTCATTGGGTTAGCGGGACAACTGCGCCTTCCAGCCGCAAGGTCGACAGCACTTATTTCAAATATATAGTGCTAGTTTAAACATTCATTCCAAGCGGACACGCCTTGACAGCTCGCCGGCTTCAATTCAACGATCGTAACATGATTTGGGCCATTGACTCGAAATTTCTATTTGAATTCGCTGCCTCTACGCCCATCCCACCGACAACGAACGCCATTTGTCATGGTCTGTGTGGCGTCGGGAAATGCTGGGGGGGGGGGGCACCGCTGTGTCGTATCGGGTTCGATCGCGATCGAAAGTGCTCCATGTGAAACACGTGTAAGACACAGAAATGCTCTCAGTAGACAACCGTTGAACTGATGTGAATAAAATGCGTTGCGTCTAAGAGAGAAATCTGAATTCTACTAACCGGGAAGCAAACATTTTGATTCAGAGCTGCCAATTTTCGCCAACATTTAGCAAGTTTTAAAAAATATGACAAGTACAAGGTTAGCATATCCGTAACTGCGCACACACACAAAAAAAAGGTGAGGTTCTTTACACAGCATTTGTTAGAGCATTTAAAGCGGCCGCATGTGATAACTTTAGAGATTACGTGAAGTTGCAGAATTACAACACTGGTTTTTGCAAGAGTCCTACCCACAAGTTAGTGGTATATTTAAAGCAATGTATAATAGAGAAGTTTTGTCCGCTTTAGATGTCTCAATGACAGCAGCTTAGATCATTTTTCGACCGTTTTTTATTGCTTATTTAAAGAGTTCCGAACTTACTTTTTCGGTTATTCTTTTTCTTCTTTCTCGATTTTCAAGAAATTTTGTGAAAGATATCAACGGCCTAAATGAAGACACTACTCCTTACAGTCGATAGGTTTTAACATTTACATATAAATGCAACAAACCTCATAATTGGTGCAGTTGATGCCGAGATATACTATTTCTCCGTTCCCGTGTATTTAGACATGAGCTCATGAGGTAAGGCTTGCTAGTTTAGAGTTGTATAGCGACTACTTTAAAGCTGAATAACATTGATAATTATCATACATTTACTGCGATTTTTCATGTAATTAATGTCCACCTCCTCGAGTAATGTACCACACGCCGTAGAATTGTGCTGTCAAGGCAGGTAAAAAAGAATAGCAACAAGAAAAAGAATAAAAATACTTGTTATACTGGTCATTTTGGCACAGAACTAGCGATTCCTTTAAAGAAAAGATGAAACAGCTGTTGCATCAGAGATATAAAGGCAATTATCTCCGGTAGCACATTATGGGCGCCGATACGGACATTAGAAATTGTGTAATCATCATGGAATAACAATATAAATTCACTGATTGAATTTCTTAATTATTTCAGGGCACATGTTGCGATCGCGGAATTTCAAACCGGTCAGTGCTTAAGTTTAGTATACTGAGACTAACACCGGTTTAAGATGTCCGTCTCCGAAATTTGGCCCAAAATGCTGCTCTACATAGTTTCCGCCCTCAGTGCGGAAGGAAGGCTTTCCGGGAAATAAATGATCAACAGAACACCGACTGACATTTCGCTGCAAGTTTATCTGAAAGCTAGTCACTGGATTATGGATACCAGCTATATGTGATCAAACACTGAGCCCTCATTGGGTTCAATTCGGCGATTGCAACACGTGCCACAATGCAATTTAAAATTATAGCTTTTCCACGGCCAGTTTCGGTTTCGTTTCCAAGGAAGATACTGCGATGTGACGTCATGACATCGTGTGTGGTCACGTAAGAGCAAGACATTGCTACGTTTCGGTGCTCGTTCCGGCTCGCTCGGACGCCTCGTGTGCTGCTACTCGGTGTGAGGGCCGAAGTAGCAGCATAGCACACGACCGAGCGAGCGAGTGTCAAAACGTAGCAATGTCCTGCTCTCACGTGACCACACGTGTCATGACATCACAACGCAGTAGAAACGAAACCGAAACTGACTGCAGAAAATATATTTAATTACGGCGCTGTTAGGCAAACATAAACGCCGTTTAAAATACAGCTTTATAGTGTAGTTCACCTATAAACCCTTAAATTAGTTTATCTTCCCCGCGACACACTAGAGGTGTGCTGGACAGGCGTGCGGAACGGGCAAATGTGCCACGCCGAGGTATGCAGGCTTCAATGACTCTTTCGAGAGTACATAGTGAAGTAGTACTTCAAATAAACCTGAATCAATATATTCCCACTTCTGCATAACCTGTATTTTGCTGTGGGTCAATAAAGTTTACCTTTACAGCAGTGTGAGCAATCACACATCCGACCCACATAAGGGACTTGCACATTCTTCGTATCTAGCATCACTTGCTCAATGATCATTTGATATACCCCAAGCACTCATCTAGTCCCAGCAATTTATTCAGAAGCAACATGTCTTGAATAAGTGAGACCCATACGGGGTGGGCATACACCAAACATACAAGGGCACAAAGCTTGTAAGAGCTGTTTGCCACTGGCTGACCACCTTTACTAATAATATGTTAATGCAGTTGACTTGCATCTGCTCTTTGCGAACAGTTCTAGTGCAATACATTTTTTTGTGAACACCAGGCCTACAAGATTGCTCAAATCAAGGTCAAGGATGCACTGAGTGCTGTGCCCTTACCACCCTATCTACATTGAATGACAATGCAATATTCAGCAGTTGAAAGGTTTGTTTCTACTAGTACTTCTAAGACATAAATGTTCCCCCTGTTGTTAGTGCCTATCACAGCAAAGAAAGAGCAACTATTGTTTTTGTATCATCCCTCCACAAAAATTATTTTCCTTCGTGATACCCTTTATTTCATGTCTTCCTTGCTGCTAGGCTTTCTCCTGTGACATGGCTGTAGTCAAATATGCATAAATAAATAATTGAATAAACTGCAAACTTTGCAATGCTTAGAGGATTTCACACTAACAAGTTCAGTTATGTTTCCAGTTGCTTCAATAATGATTCTCTCATTTGGAAGAAGGCAATGTGAGAGAAAATTTTTCAGAATTTCATGGAACAAGAGAAAGAGGAGTAAATTATATTGTGATGAGCATCTATGTGGACATGGTACATTTTAACAATATCTGGGTGGCCCTGGAGAGATACACTCTGCATTTCTTTTTTTGTCATCTTTAAAGGAAGGCAGTAACACAAAAACCTAACACTTGCAACACAGATGCTTCTTCATAACATGTTTGTAATCACATTGCTGCAGTAGTGAGGGCAGAAAATAGACCCAGATAATTCGAATTGAATGAGACAAGATAACTAATTGTAAGAATTTACTTTTTTTCTGCTCTGCAAGATGTACAAAAGGGCTCAGAAGGTTACACAACAACCAAAATTAGATTGTTTCATTGTCAAAATGCTACAGTAGCTAATGGCTCTTGAGAAACTTATTATGAACAGCTTCATTTCACTAAAGTGAAGTGATATGGAATCCAACGCCTTAAAAATCTGAAAGTATACCCAAGCTTAGATTGTTTTCATTGATATTGGATGTACTCAGTGCTGCTAATGTGAACCGAGTACTTTTCGATCAACAATGCAATACAATAAAATTTAATTATATTTTCAGATTTTACAAGCCAAGAACACAATCTGAATATGAGGCACACCGTAGTGGAAGGCTCCGGAACAATTTTCACCACCTGGGACTTATATGTGCACCTAAATCTAAGTGCAAGAGTGTTTTTGCCTTTCGCTCCCATCGAAATAATGCACTTCCAAAATTTTTATGACATCATATATAAGCAGAAGAAAAGCCTCTGCTGAGTGCCAGTGCATAATACACTGCCCCAAGCTTGGCTTTACATAAATAAATGCACGTTCATGCTTTGTAGCAAAATAAGCGACAAGTTGCAAAACCTAGGAGAACATTATACAAGTTTCAGTTTTTTGAGCACCATGTTGCCAAACTGCAGTGATATAATGTCAAAGAAGCAAAATGCACAATGAAAAAGCAACCTAATGTACAAAGAATAGGCTAGCTACCTCATTTATGAACACAACTTTAAAGGGGCTAAGACATCAAATCTGTGGCTTGCACGTTCTTTGTTTCAAATGTTTCTTGTTGCTAAAGGAAGCATGATACACGCTCAAAGGTTCATATATTCTCGAACACAACTTTAAAGTAAATAATTTCTTGCGCGTTCTTTGTTTCATATCACATTATTTATATTTCATATCACATTATTCATATGAACGATTTTCCGTTTCGGTTTCTGGCGCCGAGTTGGACCGTGCGTCACTGTCTAGGAAGCTTGGTCACGTCTCGGTCACTGTCTAGGGCTTGGTGGCTGCACCAAGACACTGTCGTCTAATCCACTGGTTTTCGCCATGCAGATGATCACCGCTGCCCCTTCGCACGTGCTGCTGCCCACACTGGCGGCTGCTTGTTCCAGGCCTCCCTCGGAGCAAGCGCCCTTTTGCCACCGATTTTCGGATCAGCGGGGCGTCGCACATGACTTCGCCTTTCCGGATACCCGAGCGCTGCCAACACAGCAATGGGTGCTCGATTCATCGTGGGTTCCTTCATCGACATCGACGCTCTCCAGCTTGTCAACTATAAAGCACAGCCTACCACTCCGGCTGCTTTGTGGGCTTGGTGGCTGCGCCACGACACTGTCGTCTAATCCGCTGGTTTTCGCCATGCAGGTTGGTACAAGGCACAGCCTTTTTGCTAAGGGGTGCAGCGACTATTGTCTGGTGCAGCTTCCGAGCCCCCATTGCTGCCTTGCTCTTATTGGTGAATGTGTCGGAGTGATTTGCCGCTTACTAATACTCTCTGGCAATGTTGAAACTAACCCCGGACCCAACACGAACAATGTGTTCAAAGAATTGCAAAAGATTTCAGCCAGTCAGAAAACACTAATCAGTGAAGTTCAAGGCTTTTAAAAAGTCAGTCTTTAAATGCCGATAAGGTTCTAATGGACTTGAACAAACGAATGACTGAACTGGAATATCATTACCAGGCCATGATACCCCTTCAAAATGAATTAGAAGCTGTCAAATGTGCCGCTGATCAAACTGCCAGCCTGGTATCCGGCCTCGAAAATTGCCTAGACAATGCAGACAATCGGTCCCGAAGGAATAATTTAACTTTCTATGGTCTTCCTGATAATAACCCAAAAGAAACCTTAGCACAATCAGAAAAGCTGGTCATTGATGAAATCGCAGATACCATGAAGATACACCTTGAGTACAAAGATATCGAACATGCTCATCGCCTTGGTCACTATTCACCTAACCGGCACCGTCCCATCCTTATCAAATTCGCATCATATAAAACGAAAGAATCAGTCCTGTCTAATGGCTGCAAACTGAAAGATACAAATTATAGCGTGAGCGAAGATTTTTTACCCGCAGTTCGGAATGCCCGCAAACATCTTATTGCCTACGCTAAAAGTCAATCCTATGCCTTTTTCCATGCGTTTCAAGACGCTCGTTATGGGTTCCCAGCACTATGAATATGACGAATCGACAAAATCTGTGAAAAAGATTCAATAGCGAAAAATACTCATTGCGAAAAATACGTGCAGTTAATAACTGCCCTTCCAGCCCTAGGAAGAACATTTCCTTATCTGTAATTGTTTACACTAATGCCTGCAGTTTCCTTCCCAAACGTGACGCAATATCAAATCTCGTGACGTCATCTAACAGCAACTTGCTAGTTCTAACGGAAATGTGGCTTACAAGTGAAATTAGGGACGAAGAAGTAGCCCAAGACTTGCCAAACTTCGATGTTTATCACTGTGACCGTCAAGGGGCACGCGGGGGTGGAGTTCTTATTGCTTGCAGTCATTAATTATCCTGTACACCAATTATTATTTCTTCCAACTTAGAAATACTATGGCTTCTTATTCGGTCTTCCCCTCGATGTGTCATTCTACCAGTAATCCAAACTTCTCATCAGAACTTGACAGTACTTTATGCCAGATTACAGCAAGCCATCCTAACGCTCACATACTTCTGTTCGGTGACTTCAACTTCCCCATTATTAATTAGAACAACCTGACTTCCGCAATAAACAACGGAGAGGTGAAAGACTTTGTCGACATCTGTTTGAATTTTAACTTATCGCAGCTTATCTCAGAGCCGACACACGTAACGCGCGACTGCGCAAGCATTTTGGACCTTATACTTACTAACCATCCAGAGACGTTATCATCGGTTACCTACCTTCGTCCTATCAGTGACCACAGTGTAATTCATGCCACATTTGACTTTGCACCAGCACCACATATTCTTTCTAGCAAAACTATCAACCTATATGATAAAGCAAACTTCGAAGCTATAAATGAAAAATTGTGCACTTTTTTACCAGTCTTTAAAACCTCATTCAATGAACGATCTGTTCAAGACAACTGGGAACTGTTTAAAAATAAAATGAATGAACTAGCAAACAAGTATATTCCAAAAACAACATTCCGTGCGAATCATCAGAACCCCTGGTTTCAATAACAATCTAAAGAGGTTGGAAAATAAGAAAAAAAGACTTTTTTGTAATGCCAAGCAGAATACAAGCCCAACTACACCCGAAAAATACTACGCCGCTGAGAGGGAATACTTACATGCTGTCCGCAATGCCAAATGGTCCCTTTTCAATAATGACTAACCTAAAATGTTAACAGACAACCCCAAGAAATTTTGGAAAGTTATGAACCCAGGCAACACACGCACTATAACTCTTGTTAATGCTACGGGGGAAATCATGCCTGAAACTGAGTGCGCACTCATATTTAACAACGCATTTTTGTCAGTATTTTCTAATGATAATAATGTTCCATTGTCTAATGTCCCCTGCAACATAGCTTCTAGCATGCCGGGCGTGGTGTTTTATCTTGATGGTGTTTTGCGCATTATTGAAAACCTTAAACTTTCATCCTCATCAGGTATAGATGGTATAAACTCTAAACTGCTAAAAAATACAAAATATATTTCTTCATCATTTTTGTGTGTTATATTCTGCAGTCACTTTCTACGGGTTCCATGCCTCCCGACTGGAAGGTGGGGAAGGTCATTCCCATCTACAAGTCTGGTAATAAGAACTCACCGCTAAATTATCGACCCATCTCTCTAACTAGCCTTCCATGCAAAATCATGAAACATGTGATCTACTCCCTGATCATGAATCATTTGGACGCCAATCAATTTTTTTCATTCGGCACAGCATGGGTTCCGTATGGGCTTCTCTACCAAAATGCAACTAGCTTTGTTTCTACACGACTTGCATATAAACCTTGACTCTAACCAACAACATGACGCAATTTTTCTGGACTAAGAAAAGGCCTTTGACAATGTTTCTCACCGCCACTTACTACTAAAGCTTTCTTCTATGAACTTACACAGTGACGTACTCGAGTAGCTCGAAGCATTCCTTACCGATCGCTACCAATTTGTTTCTATAAATGACAAATCGTCCACTCTTCTCCTGTAACTTCTGGTGTCCCACAGGGATCAGTTCTCTGTCCTCTTTTTCATTTATATTAATGATTTACCCCTACACGTATCTTGCAAGATACGAATTTTCGCCGATGACAGCGTGATTTACTATCCAGTTTCTAATGCTACTGACGAAAACACCTTACAACAAAGTCTTAGCAATGTGCAGTCTTGGAGCGAACATTGGCTGATGACTCTTAATCCCAACAAATGTAAACATATATTTTTTACCCGCCGCCGTAACCATTTCCTGTCCTCTTATACAATAGTAAACGTTCCCATAGAATCAGTAGAATCATTTAAGTACTTGGGCGTCACACTTTCATCAGCTAACAGAACTTTTGACTTCATGAAACGACACTTGCGTGACGCCCCGCAGAACGTAAAACTCCTAGCTTTCAAATCCCTTATCAGACTGAAAGTTGAATACGCATTACCCATCTGGAATGCATATCAAGTCTATCTTGTTAATGCGCTCGAGTCGTTTCAAAACCGCGTCATCAGATATATCCATTCATCCTACTCATATGACGTAAGCGTATCATCCTTAAGAGAAAAATCTGATCTACAGCCCCTTGCACGTCGCCGCGCTACAGCCAGCCTTTGCCTCTTTCATAAGTTCTTTTACAGTTCCCTAATTCACGAGCCATATATCACACCACCCGCACGCATATCGCTACGAACTGGGCACCCATTACAAGTCCTACGACCACGCTACCATACAACTACTTTTTTTTCGTCTTTTTTTTCTCACACAGCATCACACTGGAATGTCCTTCCTCACCACGTCGCTGGAATAATTTTCCCGACATCGTTCTTAGAAAATGTGTCTTTGTTGGCTGAAAAATAATCAGCTTTTTTCAAGCGTCATTTTTTCCCCCCTTCTTTCTGTTTTTATGCACTTGCGAAATGTAGCTTTCTTGTACAGCTTTTCTGAATACCTGTGTTTCTGTTGCATTATCAACTGTATCCACCCCTTATGTAATACCCCTAGCAAAGGGGTCTTTAAGGAAATAAAACTGAACTGAACTGAAAGCTGTGACGCACGCACTGCAGCATCGTTTGCTCTCGCACACACATTCTGTACCAGCGCAGGCAAACAAAACCACGTCGACAGTTGCCATGGCTAACTGCGGCAGCTCCGATTCCGGCTCTAAATCTGCGTCCAATGCGGCTCACTGCACTCGACTTGAGGCTTTCTAGGCTAGCCAGTGCTGTGGATCACCGCTCATCGTACGTCACTCTAGTGTGGTATGACGTCCCTAAAGCTTTCGTTACTCTTGGCACAGTGACACTCTAACACAGTGACGTCAGTGTCAATCTCGCGCTAGCGATGGGTCTCTATTGCAAGAACAAGCATTTAGGCACTCTTCGGAAGCGAATTAAAATATATTTTAAACGTTTTCTGTCTCCAACACTTCATGTTGAGTGTCCCTGCATACAGAGAAAGCCTACAGCAGCCTTTTTATAGCCTCAAAATATGGCGCCTCAACCCCTTTAAGGAAAGCCTATGCATTTACAGCTGTTTGAGGTGGTCAAAAGTGGTGTATCAATAATGCAGCCTGTTGCAGTTCGCACAAAAGTTATCTTGTCAGGCCTGCAACAAAACTTCATTGCACTGATGGATTCTGAACATGCAGTCTGCCAAACCTTTGCTTGTTGCTTTAAACACAAAGGATAACTGCGCATGCCTTGAATGATAAAGAGTGTGTGTTTACAAGCCATTGCATTTTCTCTTGTCTAAGGCCACTTCAGTTGTTTACACTTCACCTCATGTGACACACCTAAGCACGAGAAGAATCAGGACTAAGAGCGTACAAATCTGCATTTCATTCTCTTTCAAAGGCAAAAAAAAAAAAAAAAGTAATTGCTGCCGCGTGACGTATCTCTGCCGACGCAGTGCAGGCCACTTTTGTAAAGAAACGTTATCACAGCAGCTTGGAGTCAGTGCTGTACATAAAGTTTCCCTACTGAGGTGATGAAAGGTACTCAATGTGGTGAAAACAAAATGCTGCCTTTAAGTACAGTTGGAGGACATTTTCAAAGCATGAAAACTTCAGGGAACACGTTATGTAAAAACCTTATTAATTACTGTCATGGTACACTGCACGAAATGACTTGTACAGACCAAGTAACATGTTCATATGATTAATACATTATATTGTCCGTTCACGCTGCACGCTGGCTTTTCAGCGCTCGTGAAACAAGAGGGCGTCTATCAGAACTACTGCGCACGGCGTGTTGGCACCTGCTATGCACCTGCCAAGAAAAACACACGCGGCCGCCGAGTATGGCTGAGTCGAGAGGGCGCTATCATCACTTTCACTTGCGTCATCGCATTGCAAGTAGCATTATAATGAGTCAAAGATGACAGCTGACGCTGCGAAGCGGTAGTTACCTGAGCATGTTTCCGACGCAGTCCGGTAGCTGATTTAGCATGTTGCCTCCCATGTAGAGTTGGCGCAGTTCGGTAAGCTGCGTCAGCTGATCGGGCAGTGTGGTAAACTGGTTGCCCGACAGGTTGAGCACCAGCAGTGGCGCCGGCATCTGTTTAGGCAGCTCGTTTAGCCGATTGCCCCGCGCCAACAACACGCGCAAAGAAGGGCACGGTAGCTGTTCGCCCAGGCTGGTCAATCCGTTGTTGCTCACGTCTAGCGTGTGCAGCCGTAGTCCCAGGGGCGCCAGGGCAGCCGACGGCAGCCTCTCCAGCCTGTTGCGCTCGAGCCGCAGCGACCGGGGCGCCGTGCCATCGTCCTCTTGCGACGCAGCTGCTTCCGACAGTCGTGACTCCAAGCTTTCTGCGTTCAATTCCTGCCCAGACAGGTCCACCACAGGTGGTGGCGACTCGTCAACGCCCCAGTCGACAGCCATCTTCGCATGAGGCGCCGTCGAGGCAGGCGTGATGAGACGTGATGGGAGCAAGATTGGCAGAGAGCGGGGTGACGTTCGCTGACCTCAAGATTACGTCACTTGTCATGAGGGCTGTCCTCCTTTCACCTTTCCTATGCGCGCGCGTTTCAAAGTCCAGTCTCGCGTCCATAGCAAACACGTGCGCATCGCCGCGCCTTATCACCGCCTTTATTTATTTTCTTTTATGTTCCTAAGAGTCTTCCAGCGTCAGAATACAGAGCAGCTGTCAGGTTCCGCTCCGTCTCAGCTTGTCCACGCAGGCATTAGAAGGAATAACAGACGCGCATTGTCCTGCGCGTCTGTTAGAAGGAAACTTTTATTTTCACATAGAATGTATATTATTCCTTGTATATCAGTGTCATGATACTTTTTTGACAAGCTGTATTTCCACAATGGTGTTAATCGCTCTTCTCTGGGGTACACTTTACTCGTGTTTACGTCATCTTCTTGCCTTATGAACGTTTGTTCTTGGCAGAAGCAAGATTTTAAAAATAACAAAAAGGGCATGCGTTGTGATTGAAATGTTTCACAACTTTTGTCTGCGCGTTACAATTGATTCTAAAAAAACTGTGGCTCCAATCACGCTGTGAAGGTGGTTGGACAGGGAAGCTGTAAACGACACCCACAACGATTACCCATTGTGACGTTACTTGAATTAACACACGTGGCTCTACAAACAGTGCAATCAGAGACAAGTGAAATGTACTTAACCACACCCTTTATTACTTCACGACATTGTATTCACGCTGTTCTTCTGGCATCTTTGCTTTCCGTGGTCTATCCATGGTAGCTAGCTGGAATGAACTGAATGAGTTGTTAGACCGTGGTGACGTCACTACGTGATTTCTGTGCTGTTGGCTACTTTTCCACTCGGAGTAGCTTATGCAACCGTAATCTTTACTGGGAAACACACGCGGGAGAAGGAACGTGCTTCGCATTATTCGCAGATGTCATTAGCATGCGCATACATTATACGGTTTGCACTTCACACGAGGTTTTGAATGACGTCAACCCCTCTCGAAGCAGTTGCAAACCTGAGCGCGTCGGAGGGTGTTGCCATTGTTCACACGCGCCTTATCCATCATGTGGTTTTTCTTTTGAAAACGAGTGCCGAGCTGTATGCTGTGAAACCATCATTTTTTTCTTAAGTTCCCTCAGCAATTTGGCCATTATGGACGCCTTTCTTACTGTTATAGTTTTTATTAGTTATTACAGTTAGCACGAAAGTCGTAGGCTCGGTTTGAGCAGTGAATTAAATTTTATGCGTAAGTGTCAAATGACCCATTGAGCGACATGCAGCGATGCACCGCTCATGGGCTCATACTGCCTTAAGCAATGGCTCACAACCCCGTAAACGCGGCCTCCCCAATACGACGACAGAAGAGTAGTGAAATTCTACGCTGGAATAATGAGCGGCAACGCAGCCAGCTGTGGAAGACGCCGAGCGCGTTTTTTGCTTACGCCAACGACACGAAAATTTCCTTGGCTGGTAGAGGTATACAGCTTCGCCGCATAAAATTGTGAGGAATAATTTAGCTATGAACATAACACCTGGTTTGAGCAAGCTTGGTGGTTGAATAGTACAGCATCTACTTTGCATATGCTGCACTAACATATAGCATACATATACATATGTGAGGGACGTCAAGGCGACGATAAAAATTCGCCCTATATAATTGCTAACAATTACACACACTCCAGGTAACACAATTGCTAGGTCACTACTTGTAGCTGAGCTAGTTTGTTTATGGCATAAAAGGGATGCGAAATGATATAAAGTAACAACCTCTCCTGTTTTGTAGTCAACTTTACATCATTTTGCGTCTTTTCACACCACAATAGCTAGGTCACTATCAATTTTGAATTTACATGTGAAATTGTTGCTTGGCTATATGCATGGTGGCAAGCTTTATTTAAGTCTTTGCAATAGACATATACTAATTTATACTATGTGTCACCTGTACCATCTGCTTTGGATGCCCTAGCATGCTGCCATCGCATACTTGTGGTGGGTGGTAATGGAAATCTTCGTGTGAATTTGAACTTGTGATAGCAAAACAAATTATTATAAGATTAGTGCTGCGTACTTGTTTGTGCATCATTTTGTACCAAGTTTGAACGTTGCAGATACATCACGAGAAACCAACCCTAACAGTTGCACTTCAGAATTGTATATTCACTTTTGCAACGGACTTTTACATATTGAAAACTGTTTCATATTAAAAGAAGAAAAAGTTTTGAGAGTGTGGTCATTTCTTTTTTTGAGAATATAACGACATCATAAATAAAATTTGACCTCGCGTCTTCATACTTCCTCTTTACTAGGCGACATATTTTATTCAAAATGGTTCGAACAGGTCAAATGGAAGCATATCTGCAATGAGAGTTCGATCCGACAAACTGCGCACGCCCGCATGCAAAGGTGCATTTCGCGGGCATGGTTCGCCCATACACTTGATTCTGTTGGCAAAATTACTTTTGTTGCTTTTTTGTTTTATGCCTTTGAATATTTCGACAAAGTGCGAGAAGTAAAAAAAAAAGTATTATACAGCAGGCAACTAACACACATGGGAAACATTAAGTGTTCCACGCAGACAAACTTAATGTTTTCAAAGAGACTGTACAGAGGAGTGTACAGCTGTTGAGAGATGCACGTGGTGGAGCCATGGTGGAAGGAAAAAAATTGTACTCCTTCCTCCGTGTGTGGAGCAAAGTAGGTGCGTACGCAGTGATTGGCTGGGAGAGAAGGGCAAGTGTAGCTGGTTCTCTCCTGTTGCGCTAGCGGTCAGTACCCGCCGCGGCAGCTTGAGGCCGCAAGTTCGATCCCGGATGCCGCTGCATTCCGATGGAAGCGGAATGCAAATATGCTTGTGTGTTGTCGTTTAAAAACGCTCATGTGCTTTGTGCACATTAAAGAACCCCAGGTGGCCCAAATTAACCTGGAGCTCCTCACTTTGGTGTGCTTCATAGTGTGCCTCATAATCAGATCGTGGCTTTCGCATGTATTTCTAGTGGTGAGTGTAGTTGCAGCAGGGAGTAAAACTGACATACATGCGCATGTGCGGATATGCATCACGGCAGCAGGGAATGCATGTGTAGGACAAAACAGCTAACACGCTATACAAACAGACGAGCGTTCGCAACAGCGCCACGCCATAAGGCGACGTGTGTGGCTGGTGGTGATCAGAAAGTATGAAGTTATACCCCATGGTCACACGGGGCACATTCGACAATCCCAATCTGGCTGTCACAATCAAAAATACCCGTGTAGCACCGGTATAGGGAAATGTGGAATAAACATGCAGACGGGAAAAAATGTAGCATGATGTAATACCACGAGTACATACCCCACAGCAATTTTTTTCTGGGTCTGCAAAAGTCTTCACAGATTCTAACGTGAAGTTTGGTGAAAGAACTAGCCACAACACTTCCACGTAAAAAAAGAAAAATGCTAATTAGAGCTAATCATAAGTTGAAAAGGGGTGTGAGTATGCAAGTTCACTGGACGCAAATCTACCAGCAGTGTGCCACATCTCACGAGATTTTACTGTGAATAGAACAACAGTAGAGACACAGGCGTGCTCGCACAGTTTTCTTTGGATAAGCTAAACCAGCTTTGGAGAATATAGCGTATTCTAAGTAAGTTACTGGGAGTACGCTTACTATGTACATGCAATACAGTTGAACCTGGATATATCGAACTCGAAGGGGTTTGCAAAATAGTTCGATATATTAATAATTCAATATATAAAATAATAATTCATACAAAAATTTTAAGGGGATCTTATAGATGTTTGTTATACACGATAATTTGTTATATCCGGGTTCGACTGTGCTAGTTATTTATTACGGTAAGCATTTTAGGCATAGAACACTACAGTTTATGCTGGTATATTCTACACCGGCGCTTCTCTCTGAGCATGAAAAAAAGACAAATTGCTGCTATCGAAGTTGTATTTAGGAAGCAAGCACAAATTAGCTTGTATTCCAGAGCATTTAGCGACAGCAAAGTATACATATCACACGGGATGACCACTGTCCTTACATGCGTTGCTTGCTAAAGTTCCTTGAAGCCCGCTTCTCCGCATTAACATGTATTGTCCAGAGAAGCCCACTACTGAACGTGCACATATGGCCTCCATACGAGTCGCGAGCACAGAGCTGACTGCACCTTCACAGGGTGGGTCATCAGCATATAGTTAAAGAATGTAGTGATGTAGTCTGTGGCCGTGCAGCAGGATGAACACTCATGACTGCAGCGCCCAGTAGTGGGGTAGTCATAGGTGGCAAATGATGAACAGTTATTCCTCCTGGTGCGGAGTGCACTATGCTGATAAAAAAAGCAAAAACACATGGATACCTACCTGCAGCATTTCACTTATGGCCGATAACTCTAAAATTTTTGTGTAATTCTAGTTGCCTTATATTTCCGTTGAAAAGAGATTGTGGTGACTGCTGCCGCTACAGTCTAAATTATTACATTCAGGAGAAATATTTTTATGTGCAAATGGTTTTGTGAATCCAGGGCCACGACACTGTAGCGGTGCCTTCCACTTGATTCTATGCCACTTTTATCATCCACTGTTGACGGTCAGCTGTTCCCATTGATAACGCGGGCAGAGCTTCACCCTGACAAAGTGCGAAAAGCACGGAAAAAAAAAAAAAATTGCATCTCAGCCCAGGACCTATATAGCGTTCCTGGGAAATAGCTGTCACTGCTTCATAAGAGTCTCTGTAAAAAAAAGATTCATCTCATCTCCAGAAGGTGTAACAATGAGTACTTTGAGTACCAATTAGAAATTGCCGTGGCAATGCATGGTGATGCAAACATGTTCTGCTCAGTTTGTGACGATGGGTGTTTATTCTGGAGACTTGGGCCTTCGTGGCTGTTTCACTGGAGAGTCTTCCTGCAACAACTGCCGGTGTTGCTCGACGATGCTGCAGGCACGGCTCAGGATCACCAGGTTCAGCAGCACCTTGATGCTGCATAGACTACGATATCATGCATTACTTGCAAATGGCGATCTGGCACAACATGGTCGAGTGAGAGTTAGAATGAAAAATGTTGAGTGTTCAACTGCTCACTCTACTACTCACTGTGGTGGGGCAAATGTATGGGAAAATGCAGTTGCTTTACACATATATATGCTAATGCGTGCTTATGGAGGATGCCTTACTTTTAAGGCCAACTCCAAGTTCTCTATTGAAGTATGTGTAAGATCCATAAATGCTCTCAGACACAAATGCTGAACTGATTTCATTTGAATAAAATTTGTTTAAAAAAAGCTTAAATAAAGAACAAAACTGAAGCACAATATTTACAAATCCACACCTCTGCACCAAAACAGATAATATAGCAGTTCTGTAAACAGCATCAGTTAGAGCATCTAAAGCGGACAAATGTGATATATAACTTCACAGTTCAGATGAAATTGTTACAATGCTTACGAGGATCTTGCAAGAGTCCTACTCACAAATTCGTAGTTTATGTGTATTAATTTTGTCCACTTTATATGTGTCAACCGGTGCAGTTCACAGAATACCACTTTTTTTAGGCTGAGTTGTAAGCTTGATTCCTTAGTATTTTCTAATTTTAAAATTTTGCAATCTTCAAGAATTTTTGTAAAGAAATCGATAGCTTACATCAAAAGTCTATTCCACAGAGTCAGTCGATTTTAGCCTGCAACAAATATCTTCAAAATCAGTGCAGTGGTTGCCGAAAAAACTGATCTCTCCATTCCCATGCACTATTTAAAAAAGAGGTCATGAAATAAAGCCTCCTCTTTAAAAAAAAAAAACGCTGAAGTAGGGTGAAAAAATGTTTTGCCACAAAAGTCCCTCCCTCGAGAACCACTGCAGCAAATGTTGTTGATACAATTACGAACTGGGGACATATTCTGAAACGGAACGGCGACAATATCGCCGTCAGGCACGCGCTGATTGGCTGGTTCAGCCAAAATTGGATGACGTTGTGCTCAACCAGCCAATGAGCTCATCCAATTTTGCCAAAACAGCCAATCAGGGTGCGCCGTTGGCAGAAGTGTGACCAAGGCGATAGTATTGCTGAAGTCGATCGTTTCAGAATACGTCCCTGGTTCCGAGCAGGCCCCAAAAGGCACTATGATGGAGGATGTGGAAGAGGCTACTAACCACAGGTAGGTGAGGAGAGCTAGTCGCACTGAGCAAGGTGGACATGCCATCACCCGCAACACCAGGGCTGCCAAGGGCAATGGTGTGAAGCCAAGGCGGCGCGACACCAGATCCCCGTGGTCTGAGGTTGCCTGCAAGATGCCTTTTGCTAAGCACTTCCTCCGTGGCTACATAACTACGAGACTGGCTTACCGTGTGAAGCTTGCTACTGGCCAGGTCATAGGCCAGGCTGGTCAGATATTCTCGGTAGACCTGTGTGCATAAGCAGCCAAGAGTGACCAATCACAATCCTACTGTAGAAGAATGGCGAGGCAGTTTCAACTTCTGCACTGCTGAGAATAATCCTTACTCACCCAGAAAATTTCAAGCAAAACCTGCTGAGAATGAGTCTGGCTTGTGCGTACACTACTCCACTAGCAATCCTGAAAACAAGTACCCAAGAAATCTTGCCTATTTTGTATTAATATTAAACTGAGTCCTCTCTTCTGCTTAGTGGGGAGCATTGAAAGAAATCAGTTTTGGCACGTCATACCAATGTACCAATGACACATAATGTGTGTTATGTGGTCTTTGTTCTGGGCCATTTTCCTTCTGAAGCTGTGAATGAGCACCCATGTCTTAAATATTTGGAACCTGCAATAAATTTTTTATTCGGGCCTGCAATGAAAGAAAATGGTACCATCTGAACACTTTTTTTCTGTTTCCAGTCGTAATTCAAATCATTAAAATGTAAAAAAAAGGAGCTTTTGCATATATGCACATAAATATAGCGATACAAAATTAGCCTTAGTTCCTGAATGTACCTATATACACTTTGATAACCAATAATTATAACATGCTCAATTAATGTACATAACGAGACTTATGTACATAATACTTGCACCGACAAGAGCGGTGATTAATCGAGGAAAGTGCTGGACAATGACTGTTGTGAAGGGAGCCGAGATAATTTGGCTATTAGAATGCGGATTACTTCTGTTTAAGTTACCAGGAAAAGAGCTTCGATACGTACATTGACTACTTTCGTCTAGTCGTCTAGCTGTAGCAACCGCATGACAATGACCGAAATAAGGGCCGAAATAAGGAAAAACAAGGTCACAGACAAGCTTATGAGTGCGAGAAACATGTTGAAAAGGTTATTGTGGCCATTTCGCCATGTAAGGAGATGTACCCTTACATTACTTTTGTATAATTTGACAGCGTTAAATGATGTACCCTTACAATGTGTATGTCACCATCTATTCCGATAGTGTATACAGTCAAACCTCGATATAACGAACCTCTATATAACGAAATTTGCAATTTAACAAACTTAACAAATTAAATTTAAATTTAAATTAAATAAAATTAAAGCAATTTAAAAAGTAATTTAAATTTAAATTTAAAAAGTAATTTAAATTTAAATTTCTTTAACCATCTGGGCTCAGACAGATGGTTTGTCCCTTCATGCGCATTTTGTTACCATACCTCTAGTGTTGGCGGTCGCCTAATCTCAAGCTTCCAAGGCACGGTGCAAAGCATTCGCTCGCATGGCGACAGTGGGTGATCTTTGTCTGAGTGCATGACACCGAAAAACTATGAACCTTACTTCGTGTAGTTGTCTCTTCGCTATCGCCATCAATGCTCCGCCTTTCTGGAGAAACTGTGACCTTCTTTCTCAGGATGAATATCCATACTTTTTTCTGCACTTTTGTTTTTAATTTGAAGCCACTATCTGATGACGGCTGTGGGCACTAAGCACAGTCAGCCATGGCGTCATGATTTACGGTGATTTACGGCTCGCATGCCGGGAGCCATGCTACTGCATTGTTCTTAGTGCGAACTGCACCACGTGCGCTGGCACTCACAACCACGCTATTACGGCCCGACTTTCTTGCCATTTGTTTATAAGCAATTACTCACAAGATACTAACCACCAGGAAGGTTCTGGGAATATGTGAAATAATTTTTACTACTGAAACATTAAAACCTCGATTAACGAAGTTTTTTGCTGCAAGCACAACTGCGTTATATCGAGGTTCGACTGTATAGCGTTCCTATAAATGTGAATGCTCGTACAACTGTTTCAGACTATCCAAAAAACTAAGCAATTTGTGTGCAGGATTCATTCCTGCATTTTCAGGTTTCTTTGAATACCTTTCACTGATCAGAACGAGGGTTAGTGCTTTGTCATAGCAAGCTAAGATGCAACTTTTTAGAAGGTTCTTTAGGACATTCTATAACCTTGTTGATAATGAAATAAATCCTGATCTATATCATATAGCAAGCACTTTGTTAAACAATAATCATTATTTGTCCGAAATAAAAACAGAATGGCTTCACTGAGCAATGAGTTTTGCCAGCACACTCCCATTTCGGCGATTTTTGTGCACCATTTATGCAGCCATAATGGCACTGCAGACTAGCTACAAACTAAGCAAGCCAAATACCATGCTTGCATAACTATCATTGCCATACTGTGTGAAACACTACTGCCAAGAAACCTTGTAGTTCCATATTTCCAAGTTAAATATTTTACGAAGCATTAAAGGAATAGTAAAGAGAAAAATAACTTGATATGTATAGCAATTTGCCATAACACAACATAAACAAAAAGGTCACTGTTACAGGAGGATGTTTGCTAAGCTAGAAAAGGGGTAAGAACGAAAGACAACAGGCAACACTGCCTTGAAGCTTCCCACACTCACTGTTATACCATGAATTTTTATCTGCTAGAATTTTTCATCGATATGATAGACTACACTGTATTCTAAAGGGGCCAAAGGCTGACTTAGCAAGTTTCAAGAACATTTACTGTGCCATCAATGGTGTAAATAGGAAAAAAATACCTTAAAATCGGCTGTCACAATGATGTAGCAGTGCTGGGGTATTGGCACGAAATTAAAAAAAATGGAAGCTTTACTTTCATTTTCTCTTTTAGTAATCAACCTGTTACAGTGAAACTAATGAAAATAGCTTTAAAAGAATAGTTTATCGGTCCTAACAGATTTAGAGTTTCTCCTTAGTGCCCCTTTAAAGGGCCATTCAGCAGGTTTGGCCATTTTAAACAGACAAGTGCAGTGTACACCATGCATGCCGACGATCATGTCTGCAAAGTATTAACACCGTTGCGCACTGTGAAAACAGCTGAAATTTCAAATCAAACACTTTGCACCCTTCTTCTCAAGAGCTCCCGCTCCCAGCCGGAAAGTCGAGGTCAGAAGCGCAAAAGCGCCTACGTAATTCGGATTGCTGAAACGTTAACTCACCATGACACATGACTTCGAGAATTACTGAAGGCTACAGCAGTTATCTGTTTGATCTGTTGCTTCACTAGATGATTTAAAGTTATGAGAAATAATAAACCTTACAAACCGAATGTCTCCGAGTCTCTCTTTTACTTCGTGTTCTAGCAAGAGGACATACTTCCGCTTCGGTGGTTTGTTTCCAAGTCGTACATTTGCGCGCACAGGAAACGAACCCAGTTGCAATTTTCTACCGGTTTCCAGCGTGTGATCGTGCTCTTTGATCCGCTTGCGTCTGCTCCAGCACTCGCGTGACACTGACTTATCATACCGATAGTCAGGGGTTCTCGTGCACAGCGTGCAAAACTGTGTGCTGCGCGAAACGGGACAAACGCAACAACTTGCATGCACGATAGTCATCGGAAGTGCGCCGTGCAACAAAAATGCAAGAGGAAAAAAAGAGAGAGAGAGAGGGGAAGGAAGGTGAGGCCCTTAAAGGAGTACTGACACAAAAATTTTCTATCTTGTTTTTTCTGCTGTAATAAGTAGCTAATGACCCAGTAATCACGGCGTGAAACCTCATTTTATTCAGAGCGCGACAGGTAATTATTTGGAGTCTTCTTTGCAGCGACTAGTCCAAGTTTCGGTTTCACAGAGCAATGAGATGGGAGAAGAGGGATTGTAAACACAGTGAGCACGTGATTGCACAAAACTGTGACGTGTTCAAGCCAGCGCGCTCGCAGGCGAGCGAGTTTCATGTTGCTAGTTCATCTGCTACACCTGCACGAGCTTTGCGATTTCGTTGCCGTCCTCGTTTTCGTCGTCCAGCGGCGACTATTTCCTCCAGGCAGGAGTCGCCACCGTATTAGACGTGCCAACCACTTTTGATTCGAATCCACCACAGGCGAGCTGGCGTGATCGCTGGGAAACGGTATAGGCCTAGCTCGCTGGCCGTCTGATCCGGGCCGACGGCCCTTGCGATCCGTCCACAGCTCGTAATAAATCACCTATATTCGTCAACACAATCAACGTCTGCACATTTATGATGCACATAACTGGCAGTACAATTAGTTTTGCCGACGGCGTTGGTAGCGATGAGAAAACACGTTAGCAAGGCGAGCCGCTTCGTAGAGACGATTGCTGCGGCGGCTGCGCTGACCGCTTGCGAGCCAAAATCACACCAACGATTAACCATATCGCACAACGTTTCATAACATGCACACTTTCGAGGTCACTTTACTCTAAGAGTTATCTCGTGTCAGAAACAATTAAGCCGATTTTTGTGCCGCCGTCAGCATCAAACGAGGCCAGCGTCTCGACCAGGGCGAAAAAAACAAAAAAACGCACCGGGACGATCGGAGTGGGGAGAAACTTGCTCGCTGGCCCTGCCCCGACGGCAGTGCAAACTCGTGACGTAGCATTTTCTCAGTTATTTACAATCCTTCCTTGATGTCAATGTAGCGAGGTGCTGCGCTTTGCGTGTGGCTACGCGCACATACTATGGAAATTGATTTTGAATATGTTCTAAGCTATATTCGCCACTGATATTTTGTAGACAATGTGTGTGTGTCCACTTAAATCGATCTCACGAGTTATCTCGACTTCAAAGTTTTGTGTCAGTACTCCTTTAAGGAAGGTGAGGCCCTTGACGTACACGTGATGCGATCTTCCGGCTCTGCATAGGAGAATGCAGGGAAAGAATTTCGCTTTGGGAGTCTAGACGGGGCAAGTAGAGAGAGCGTTTATGTTGGCAGTGAAGCTCACCTCCTAAAATCTTGGGTTCATAACATTTCAAATAATTCTATCTCTGCTATTAACGAGCCAATTACAAAATTTATTGCGGTAGAATGCTCTGTAGAGGGCATGTAACAACTTTAAGCGTATAACCAAAATTTGCTATGGGGCCTAGTGAGAGGCCCTTTAATGTGCACCCACCTGCCAAGAGATTGCATTGAAGCGTGTGACAAAGGCGTGCTTGACCCAATCCACCAGCACCTCAGCGAGCAGCACCAGCAGGCAGTCGGCCAGCAGGCTCCAGAGCTGCTCTGCGGGGATGATGGTCTCAGGCTTGGGAGTCGCCACTCTACATGTTGCATGCTGCCACTATACTCACCCTGCCGCCAGCTGTACTCCCGCATGGTCTGCACAATGACCACCAACAGCAGCACCACATAGTGAAACCGCTCGCGGACATCGCTGCACGCCATCTGGAACAGGTTGTTCTTGGCAAACTTCTTGAACACCATGCCCTTGAGCTCCACAAACTGCAATTGGAACATGCAAAACAACAGCTCTCAGATCTCGGCTGTCCAAGGCACTCCAGCAGCCACTTTTTGTTGCAGTCGGACCTCAATATATAACAAAAATTGATATAATGAATCATTGTATTTAATGAAGAAAACCTAAAATTTGGTAGGCTGCGCTTTACTTGCATTGAGTATCCTACTGCTGTAACGAAACCAAAAATGCAAGATCTGAGACAACATCGGTTAAAGTGAAGAGAATAACTGTTCACTCAAGAGTTAAAAAAATGCCATATTTGGGCAGCAAAAATATCACATACTTAGCAATATCAGCTTGAAAAGGAACATTCTACACATGCAAACACAATTTGGCCAGTGGCTTGACATTGTTGGCCACAACTAGCAAGCCGACGTGCCGATACTGCACGATCACACCAATCGTACAGTTGCACATTAATGGTGATGCTCAGTGTGTTGGTAATTTAGCGTTTTCATGTGTCACATACAGTAGAATCTCAGTGATATGATCACACCTGATACGAATTGTAAAAAGTCCCGGCACAAGTTCGTTAGCTTACACCGTCATAAATTTATAATGTTGTGAACCACTTTTTTTGCCGTGGCAGATGATACGAACAATTGCGCCGTTGCGCAATCCTTGGCAGAGCTGGAGAGGAGGCCCCAGTGTGCCAGTAGTGCCAGACACTGGCTGCTGTCAGGCTGGCAGAGCAGCCTTGCCGATGCACGAGTCACATCCCTGTTGCCCAGTTTTCTTCCCGATTTCGAAGACAACACACTAAAGACGTGCAATTTTCTTAAATTCCACTCTGTATTTCACCGTGAGATAAAGAAAAGTCCTATGGTTGCAGGAAAAAAATGAATTAAAAAATTGGAAATATATTTAGTAAGTCGGCTATTTCATTGCCGTGTACCCCCTTAATTGGTGATATGAATTTTCGTGCCATCCCAAGAAATTTGTATCACTGAGATTCTACTGTACTGGCATGGCAAACCGCCTGCAGGATGTAAAAATTGACAGGACAGCCTTTGCACTTTGCTGGACCGTTGGTGCCACACACTTGCACTTCTTTCGCACAGACCCAATCGCATATCAGCGTGTATGCTTAACCCAGATATCAGATATAATTAAGGTAGTTTCATTTCAGATGAGACTCTGTTACAATGAGGTTCAACATGTGGTGGTGGTGACATACGTTGTTGGACATCATGATGGTCAGCAGGGCCTTGTTCTGCGAGTTTATTGCGACACTCAGGGTGGTAGCCTGAAGCATCACTAACAGGCAGTGGAGCACTGCGATGTCCAGTCAAGGGCTTATGTTTGATAAGAGAATAGAATATTGTAAACACAACATTTACAAAATATAATGCTACACTAGGCAAAATGCCTGCCAATACACTGCCATATATCTTTAAACGTTGCTTATGTACTTGCTTATAAGCGAGACTCGCAGGGGATTAATCAAATACATGTTGTAACTTAACAGTCTTAATAGGAGCATTCTGTTTAATTACTTAGGCCTCTTCCTATCTACAATTTTTATGGAAGTTATAAAAAAGCTGATCAGCGTATTTTTTTCTCTCTTTTGTCAGTTGTTAGTATGTGATAGTTTATTTCATTACTTACAGACACTATCAGTCCTGATTAGGGCCAAGATAAGAATGGCATTTCACAAGTAAAAACATTATTAGTATCAACAATAACACTGTTGGCATAACAATTTAGCGTAAGTAGTACTCCACTAGCACTCACGAAGTGTTCCAAGTTGTGCTGCTAATTGCACTGGTTAGTTCACATTTGTGTAAGATTCAGCCCCACTGATTTTTATTGTGAAAGGACACAGATTCAGACATGCAAAGCCATGACACTGACATTCATGCTCTAGTAAAATCTCATTCTAGTGTGGCAGTGTCCCAAATTAAGTAGCGTGCTGCGTGCACCCATCTAGTTTAGTTGGACCACATTAACTTTGACCACCCTGAGTTTCTTATGCAAGCCTAAATCTAAACACATGCACACTTTTGTGTTCCGCCAGCATCAGAATGCAGCTGCTAAGAATCGCATTGATGATGCAGCAGCTGAATGCCACAGACACTACGCCATTGCTCTGACTTTGTCATTAATTGTACCGATTATTTTGTTGTGGATAAGTCAAATACAGAGAATGATTTCAGCCTTAAAAGGATACAAACATAGGCCAGGGCTAGGGCCAAATGTGCCAACAGCCCCAGGCGCCGTCGCGCCCGCCGTGGCTCTGGTTCTGTGGCTGTCCACAGCAGGGCATCCAGGATGTCCTGGCCAAAGGATGAAAACAGCTTGTCTGCCACCTGCAACAATGGTCGCAGTCAGGAAACTACTAGGGTTTAAAGTCCCGAAGGCTATGAGAGATGCCTAGCGGGTAGCTCCGGTTAATTTTGAGTACCCAGGGTGCTTTAAAAAGTAGTGACACATATTTACAAAGTTATATAAGGTCGACCCCATGCTTCTAACATGAAAAAAGACCACACTTGGCCAGTATGATAGTTGGGAAACACTTGTAAGATAATTTTAATTTGATACTAAAGTTGTCTCAAAATGGAAGACCTCGCAGACGTTGTGCCCCTTCCGGTGGCAGTTGCCAGCCTGCTCCTCTCTTTCCCTTTCCTGTCGTGTATATATGTTTTCAAAACAAATAATAATAATAATTTTGACATTGTGACATCATGAAAGAGAGCTGAATTTACTGATATCGTGCATCAACAAGGCCAGGTACAATGATATCACTCTTAAAGAAATAAACAAGATACTAGTAGCTGAGTAGCTGCGTGCATTGCTTCTGGCTGCACTCATGAATCAATTACAGGAATGGAGTGAGCCAGTGATTTGTTACATCATGATGGATCCGCCTTCTTGGCACTGAAACGGAAACTGGTTCTTAGAAACGAGCATCATAGTAAAATATTTATGGAGCTCTGGCACTTGCCAGTATATATTCTAAGGTTTAGGCGGTTTGAATCTTGATGTAACGCAAAAAAATGACGAGTCGAGAATGTCATGTCAGCAGTAATTTAACATGGGCCTTTTTTGCATCCCGCCCCCGCCAGAATGTGGCCTCCTTAGCGACCGTGAATCAAACCCAAAACCTGGTGCACAGCAGCAGAATGCCATAGCCACTGAGCCAACATGACGGGTGGTTGCAGCCAGGTTACTCACGAGTACTGAGTAAAAAGTTTCAAACAGATGCTGTTATGCGACACTGGTGGAATACAGACAGGCAAGCAGTGAATGACTAAAACTCTTTGCTGAGGAAAACAGTGCCCACAAAATGAAGAGGTAATCTAGATGTGGCAATAGCAGCAAGGAAGGTCAGTGGTCATTGAATTAAATTACATGACTTGCAGCAGAGAGCATCTGTATAGTTAAGGACTTTTGCATTATAGTGTTGTGTTGACTTGCAGTTTTCATGCCAGTTGCAGAAAATCCCGAAAGTGTCACAGCCACGAGGATCTGTTGATGTGCATGCATGGCTTATGCCGAAACAGAAACAGCATAGCACTGCACGTCCATGCTTAAGGGGGGACACGGTTCCTGAGGACGAAAAAAACTACAAAAAATCGATTTTTCAATATTGTGATTTTCGTTTTCTTCATACCATCGCGCACCTGCCAGCAAAAATTGGCTCACAATGACGCGTCGTTGAGCAAAAAAATGCCGTCTTTATTCATCGGAGCACTTGCTTTCGCTTACGAAAACGCCGAAAATGGCCCTTCTTGCACTGTCCGGCACGCCCTGACTGCTCACCGGAGCCCGGCCATCTTGGTCTCATTTGAAAAAGCATCTTTTCGGCTTGCTTTCCCGCCATAAACGAACCTCCAATGGTACCACGGGAAAGCACTGCCGGGCAAAAGCAAGAGAAAGAACCGCGCCGTATCACTGGTCCATAGCTATCACATGACTGAACGACGGCTTGTGATTGGAGCGTGGGGACTGGCAACACTGGCGATCAAGCGCGGGGCCGAGACGCGCACAGGCACGCCATTCCGCCGCGTTTTGTTGTTCCGCGATCGTGATCAAGATGCCGAACCGTGCTCGGAGTTCCGCACACTGCACAAATTCGGCAAACGGCGGAGAAAACGTGCTGTGCAGCCCGAGGAGTCATCGCAGTCACCAGCGGGGTCATCGACAGAGCCGAGCGGAACAGCAGACTGGCAGACGCCGCGATGTAGCAGCCCAACACAAAGGCGCCGCCGATCGCGACAGCCTCTGACAGTGGAGGTACGCGGCCAGATTGCTGCAAACATCGCTGTTTCGACGTTGACATCTGCAGACCTCGACGGAAGAGCGGAAGAGGTGCCGCGACGAAGCGGCGGTGCGACACAAGTGCAGCCGCGATCGCGATAGCGGCCATGGTTTGTCGGAATCAGCTGACAGCGGTGATACTCCGTCAAGGCACCAGAGCACATCGCAGCCGCTTGCGATTACAACTGCAGACGGTAGTGATGCAACAAAAGAACTCGCAGCTGGAGAAAGCGTGACGGCGATTATGGACGCTGCTTCCAACGACGGGGATGCGCAAGCGCGACGGACCGTGTGAGGATAGACTCGACGTTTCTGACAACGGCTGACCGCGATATGATCGAGCGGCGCGCGCAGCGAAAAGTAGCGGAACTTTCTTCGGTCTCGGCGACGGATCGCAAAATGAATTTTCTCGCAAGCGAGTGCAGCCCCGAAAGTGCGTCGACCACGACGTATACCATTGTCGACCTCGATATGGTGAACAACTTACTGCACGAAGTTTCTTCTTGCAAAGTGTGTCATGGAGAGTTGACAATTGAACGTGACGCACGTGAGTACGGCGTAGCCGTAAAACTAAAAGTTAAATGCAGCAACTGCGGGGAAGTTGGCTCGAACTGGAGCTCGCGTCGAGTTCGCGGTGGTGGCAATAATTGCAGCCCGTTCGAAATTAACATTCGCACGGCGCGTGCTATGCAAAGCACAGGCAATGGCCAGACAGCGCTGAACGATATTTTCGCCGCTATTGGCATTTCGCACCGAGGCCTTCACAATAAAACATATCAGCAGTATTTGAAAACGAAGCTGAAGCCAGCAGCAACGAGAGCCTGTGGTGGACATATGAGTAAATGTGCAGTAATAGTAAGAGCCTCTACAAAGACCTCAATTTTGGCAACCCAGGAAACATTGCTGTCTCTTTTGATGGAACTGGCACACTAGGGGCACACTTCCCACATAGGAGTGGCCACTGTGATAGAGATTTTTTCAGGGTATGTGCTCGACTTTGTAGTGCTTTCCAATTTTTGCCTTGGCTGTGAATGTGGCCCAAAACCTGAGAGCCCGGAATATGCCGAGTGGAAGTCTAAGCATTCATGCCAGAAGAACACCTCGTGCAAGCTGGCTGGCCAATGGAAGTAGGCGGCAATGATTTTATTTCAACGCTCCCTCTTGCTTCATGGCCTCAGGTATACAACCATGCTTTGTGATGGTGACAGCCGGTCGTACAATGCTGTCAATGAGCCAAAGTGTACGGCTTCATAAATGTTGAGAAGAGGACTGTGCAAACCATGTGCAGAAACGCATGGGAACTGCACTGCGGAACCTTGTGCAGAAGCACAAAGGGGAGAGCGGAGAGCGCATCAGTGGCAAAGGCCGCCTCACTGGCGACCTTATCACAAAGTTGACCAACTACTACGGTTGGGCTCTCAAATCCCATTCTGGAATGTGGATGCAATGCACACGGCAGTATGGGCTACATATTATCATGTAACCTCCACTGACGACAAATCGAACCACAGCCTATGTCCCATGGCCCAGATTCATGGTGCAAGCATAACGCAGCCATGGCAAAAAATGAGCCCACCCCAAAAAGCAACTACAACTTGCCAGAGGCTGTCGGCACTGCACTACGTCCTGTTTACGAGCGTTTGTCTGACAAAAAGCTCTTGCAGAGTTGTCAGAGAGCCAAGACACAGAATGCCAATGAGGCATTGCATTCGGTCATCTGGAGCCTGGCACAAAAAGACAAGAATGTGTCATTGTTTGCCGTTGAGGCCGCTGTGGCAGAGGCTGTTCTGCGCTTCAACGTTGGAAACCAAGAGTCTAGCTCACTTATACTGCGTGAACTGCAACTACAACAAACATGCCAAGGTAGTCAGAGGGCAGCCGAGAAAGACAATCGCCGTGCAGTCGGCTCGGACAGGAAGCGCTCATCTTCGGCAGCATTCCAGGCAGCCGCAAAGAAGAAGCACAAACAAAAGCCTGCTTCAGACTACTCACCGGGGGCTTTCTGAGAGATTGTAATTACTAATGCTGTGGCTTTCAAGCGTAAAATGTGTATTTATGCAGTCTCTTTAGTTTTTTGCATTTTTCTCAAATAAAGAATTTAGCATGTTTTGAATTTTGGGATCAACACTGTGTCGCTAATACTCAATCAATTCTCCTGATTTTTTTTTTGCTTGAATGCTAGAGAGTTAGAGTGTGCAAGAAAACTATAATATAGTGTTTCAGGATACTGCAACATTTTAAAATCATGTAGAAATATCCAGCAAATATTCAGTTATGAGACTGCAATTTAAGAACTTCATAATTTTGGCTAAAATATAGATACAAGCATTAAATTGCATATGTGCACTCTTTGAACATTTGGGAACATACCTTTAAAATTTGAGCTCTGTTGATGCATTACTTTTTATGCTAGTCGCATCCCAAATTTATAAGGTAAGAATGGTAACTTTTTTTTAGATTCATGTAGAGAAAAGATAATTGCATATTAGTAATCAGTACACAAAGTTGAATATTCCCTGAAAAATTCATGCATCTAGGGTCAATAATAAAAAAATTTTCTCGGGACCCATGTCCCCCCTTAAGAAAGAAAGGAGAATGCATATAGCCAGCCGTGTTAATGGAAAAAGAATCTGCTCCATTCAGTCCCGATGTAAATAATTGGAAGAACAACATCCATCGGTGTGGTGTGATTGATAATGTACTTTTTTTTAAATTCTTTATGGTTCAGATTTTTTGTCTGCATAGTCTTCATATTCCTTTACAGCAGCAAGATGTTAGAATTAACTCTTTTACGGACAGGACATTAAATACTCGGAAATAAAAATTTTTTTAATCTAAACATACAAAAACTTTTAGAATAAGCATAATCACAAAAGAAAAAATATTTTGGGAGAAATTTTTCAACATACGGGGGAACACCAGGTAGAAAACGTTGTGGGAACCCAAGCCACATATGGCTTCATTAGAAATTTGTAGACAGCTCTCGTCATATATGAACCCACAGGTGTACATTTCATTTGCTTTACTTCGTGCGTGTGATACCACTGCAGCTGGAGATGCTGCATCAGTCTGTCTCCTGTGTGCTTTCAAAAAACTTGAGGGTGTGCCAAACTTCTTTCTCATCCTTTGTTGTTCTAAACAACAATGGCACTTGCTGCCTGTCATTCAGTGTTGGCCAAAGACATTTGGCCAGAAACTTCATACTCATACCAAAACTTGGCAAGAAATACTTTTTCCTGGTATATTGCCTGTAGACAAGACTCACCCACAGAGGGTTCATAAATTATAAGTTCATTGCAACATTTTCAGTGCGATAGATCATGAACCGGTTAATACCAAATGTTTGATAAACTTGGCGATATTTTAACATTCACCGCAAGTAAACTGCTGTTAGTAATTCCACATGATTCTCACTGAGAGTTCTGAAAACAGCTAATGGCAGTTCTTGGAGGTTAAACAAAAAATCACTTTCATGAAATGACCTTGTTGAGACAAATCGACCTCAAAAATTTAGTGTGAGAACATGTAAGGATACTTGCAGCACAAGACAACGGGACAAAAGGACAGACACACACAGACATACAGCAAGACCTTTGTAAACAAAATTTGCGTATGTCTCTTTTTTGTCCTGGTGCTGTGCACTGCAAGTTATTGATGATGAATCAACTAGTCCGACAGTCTATCCTGTAAGAAACAAGATGTTTGAAGGCAATGCACTACAAGCCATGCTTACAGTTTAGGCGGGCTGACTGAACTGACTTATAGGTGGCTCCTGCTAAGACACGTGTTAGATTTCACCTGGTAATATTTGTATTAGAACTCTTATAGTTAAGGTAGCTTTATCAATACACAGAAACACACGATATGAGCAAGCTACTCTGAGCCTGAATGCCCAAAACAGGATGCTGCTATGCTTATCTGCATTGTACTGCCTGAACGAGGGCTGCCATCGTGGCTGCACATGCAGGAATTTCCATCTGTACTGGCTAACACACAGTGTCATGGCTGACGAGTATCAAGGTGTCACGCAGACACCCTTGGAACTGTAAGAACAAGTTATTTTAGCACAAACATACAAAACAATGAGAAATGCTTTAGCAGACCAGCATGCACTGAAACAGCGAAGTCACAGAGGCTGTAGAAAGACAAGCTCTCTGCTTTCCAGCTTGGCTGAGAGCCCTGAACATAGAGCCGCACTGTGATGGTCATGGAGATAAGTGAATACTTCAAAATAATGCCAGTTTTCAGTAGCCTACTAGAAGCACATTTCTTTGTATAAATCACTACACGAAGAATCTTTTGGTGCACACGTGCTTTGAGAATGTTGAGTAAAATGTACAATGGGGACCAATAAAAAGGGAACCTATGGTTTGGTATTGCATTGTCAAATGTCCTTGTTCTTCCACTGAAATCAAGAAGTACAACTGAGGCACAGAGGAGATCCTTCAACAGCTAAACATTATGTAAGAATTAGGCATTAGCAAGCAACAAGTAACCAAAGCTAGCAAAGCAATGATTTTGGCTGGTTGGTTCATTTTACCTCTTAAAGCGGGCTGAAACGAGAGCACAACACGAGCAGTAACAGAACATAGACGTACAGAAGGACAAAGTGCATCCTCCTGCAATGGAAGCGCACAGTAATCACGACCATACTTCTGTAGTAACTGTGGCTCGAGCGCTGTTCAGGTGTTTACTTTTATACAAATGCAACTTGTACATGTTGATGTACTGGTTCTTTACATGGCAGAGGATGGGTGCAGCTCTAGATATGAAGACGAGCAAAATGAAACTTGTAACACATGCCTCAAGCATGTTGAAAAAGATGTACAACTTGATGACAGACTGGCTCTTGACGATGTGGTACAGCATGGACGTATCCCCTGGGCAGCCAACAGCCAGGTGCCCAGTAGAACAAGGCCCTTGAGCAGGTCGCATGACTCAGCTGGCTGCAGGCGTCGTCGACCTACCAGCCGCGCCCCGAGCAGGCCAGCTGCCAGCGCAAAGCGCACCGGCAGCAGTGTCAGCACAGACAGGAAAGCATCTGCACATTGAAGGAATCCGTAGCCCACAAGCGCTCCAACTCTCGAGGGATGCGGAAGAAGGCATAGAACTTCGCTCGACGCTTCTCGTAACGCTGCTCCTCCAGCTGATAGCCACGTCGCACCTCCCCGTGCAGGTATGACCACAGTGACCCTGCAAGAAGTTCCTTTACGGTAAAACAAAGCTGGCTTATCCTATGTAGATGTACAGTTGCCCGGAAAGAAGATTAACACAAGTGAACAATGACTAGAGCAGTAAAAGTTCCATTGTGGGGAGCTGCTACTCCGAGCATGCAGACAGCAGCAGTTTTTGGCCTTTCCCATTATGTACCATGGTTGTGGCTGTTCCTAAGGCATGCCCTTAAAATGCTGCTGCTATCAGCAAACATTGTTATGCTGTGTGGGACTGTGCATGTGGACTTTCTGGATCTTAGCGCAAGTGATTTCCTATGCTTGTACCCCATCATTACTGAAAAGTGGAAGCAGTCCAGAATATTGCTGCCAACTTTTTTGTGAACTGCAGTGTTAAGCAGTAAAATTTTTCTGCAATGGTCATTAGTGCTTAACCTAATATTTTAATGAGATGACTGCACGTCAGCAGGGACGCCATGGATCATCATCAGCCTAATTTACTGTATTTATTAAAATATAGGCTGAACTTTCTTTTTTTTGAAAATGTTACTAAAATGAGCTATCGACCTACGTTTGTGACCAAAGAATCTCAACCTATATTCGTGAACACGCTAGCCCGCAGTATAGCCAGTGTGGAGATTATCCAGACTGGCTTTAAGAATGCTTGATATCTAATGTACTCAATGGCGCCGATGACGACATTGTTTGAGGTGACAAGGACGCCTGCGAAGCATCTGACGAGGTCGACTGCGAAGCATCGAACGAGGACAACTTCTCTGACACTTCCAACGAGTGTGCAGCTTGTGGCAACTAGTGAGATTTAGTAGAGGGCTTACAGTAAATAAAGGTCTACCATGTTCAAAGTTCTTAGTTTTCTAAAAGATATGGGTTGACCTATATTCTAATTAAAGCATTTTATTTCTTGACAGTCAATATATAGGGGTCGACCTATATTCTTGCTCAAGCTATTTTCAAGTAAATAAGTGTCTACTCTACTGCAGAAAAAAAGGCCTCCCCCTTGACTTCCCTTACCCGCGTCCTTGCATC
>NW_023605558.1:0-25783 GCF_013339745.2 Dermacentor silvarum
CTACTACATCTCGCAAAGAAAACTTTTTCTTCCATTGATATCAGTGTAGCTTCCCCGTCTATATTTGCTGAACTTAAATGGGAAGTTATAAAAAATCCTTACGGGAGTGACCACTTCCCGATACTGCTGAGATAACCACTACAAAACGAACCTCTACCACAGGCACCCCGCTGGAAGTTGGATATGGCAGATTGGAGAGAAATTCAAAAGTCTTACAAGTGGTATCTCGTGGCCTGACATATCTTTGCTGGGAATTGATGCTGCGGTTGAATATCTTGCATCTTTCATAATCAATGCCGCTACTGAATGTATACCAGAAATGAATGGTGCGACCTGCAAACGCCGTGTCCCATGGTGGAACGAGGAATGTCGGAACGTTCGTAGGAAACAGAACAAAGCGTGGGGGTTGCTACGCGACTCCCCAACTGCGGAAAATCTTGTTAATTTTAAGAAAATTAAATCGGAGGGCAGAAGAACGCGCCGACACACCAGGAGAGAAAGTTGGAAAAAGTTTTCATCAGGCATAAACTCGTATACAGACGAGGGCAGAGTCTGGAAGAAAGTTAATAAGATAAAAGGGCTACAAACCTATTCACTCCCGTTGGTAAACACACAAGGCCACAGTCTGGAAGACCAAGCTAACTGCCTGGGAGCACATTTTGAGCATGTGGCCAGCTCATCTCATTATTCCCAAACATTTAAAAGGCACAAGGCTACAATAGAAAAACAGAAACTAGAAAGAAAAGGTACGGGAAACGAGGCATACAACCAGCCATTCTGCATTGCTGAGCTGTATGCATCACTTAGTTGTTGCAATAAGTCTGCGCCAGGCTCTGACCGCATAGCTTATCAAATGCTGAAACACCTTCCTCATGAAACAAAGAAAACTCTCCTCTCCCTATACTATGCTATATGGACCTCCGGCAAGATCCCCTCTGCCTGGAAAGAGGCCATTGTCGTTCTTATACTGAAGCAGGGCAAGGACCCATCGTCTGCTTCGAGTTACCGCCCTATAGCACTAACAAGCTGCCTGTGCAAACTGTTCGAAAAAATGATTAACCGCCGACTAATACATTTTCTCGAATCAAGCAAATTGTTTGACCCGTACCAATGCGGGTTTCGAGAAGGTCGATCCACCGCCGACCATTTGATACGTATTAAGACGCAAATTCGTGAAGCTTTCATCCATAAACAGTTCTTTCTCTCTGTATTCCTTGATATAGAAAAAGCCTACGATACCACGTGGCGGTTTGGAATACTTAGAGACCTCTCGCACGTTGGTATACGTGGTAACATGTCAAATGTCATAGAAAGTTATTTATCTAATCGCACTTTCCGTGTTCGTGTGGGAAATGCTGTATCAAGACCTTTTGTGCAGGAAACTGGAGTGCCACAGGGTGGGGTGCTCAGTTGCACTCTCTTTATCGTAAAAATGAGTTCTTTGCGTCTGTATATCCCAAGAAACATGTTTTATTCTGCATACGTCGATGATGTACAGATAGGTTTCGCCTCGTGCAATCTCGCAGTCTGTGAGCGGCAGATTCAGCTTGGTCTGAACAAGGTGTCTAAGTGGGCAGCCGAGAATGGATTGAGCCTTAACCCACAAAAGACCACCTGCGTCCTGTTCTCCAGAAAGAGGGGTCTGCACCCCGATCCTGACATTGAGTTGCAGGGACAACGCGTGCACGTAAAAACAGAACATAAATTTTTAGGTATGATTCTAGATACGAAGCTTACATCTGTGGCACACATACGGTATCTAAGAAACAAGTGTATGAAAACAATGAATATTCTAAAAGTGTTTTCACGCACCGCTTGGGGTAGTGACACACAGTGTTATTTAAATTTGTACAAGAGCCTCATACTCACGAGATTAGATTACGGTGCCATAGTGTACCATTCCGCTACGCCAAGCGCCCTAAGGATGCTGGATCCTGTACACCATCTAGGCATCCGCCTAGCCACTGGTGCCTTCAGGACAAGTCCTGTGGCAAGCCTGTATGTAGAGGCGGACATGTGTTCGCTTGATATGCAACGTTCATCCTTAAGCCTCACCTATTTCCTGAAAGTAAATTCCAACTCGGAACACCCGTCCTTCTCAACCGTAAATGATATGACCAGTTCCGCACTCTTTAATAACCGGCCGACAGCAAGAGAACCCTTTTCCCTACGTGTAAGAAAAATTAGTGAAGAAATGCACATCCCACTACTTGAAAATACTCTGATGGCCCCAGCAAAGCCAGTGCCACCGTGGCATTGGCAACTCATAGAGTGTGATACTTCGTTTGTAGAGGTCACAAAAGATGCTCCAGAGGCACATATACGGATGCATTTTCTAGAAATCCAGTTCAAGTACTCGTCCTGCACTCAGTTTTACACCGACGCTTCCAAGTCACATGCAGGGGTATCTTATGCAGTAGTCGGCCCATCGTTCTCCGAGTCCGATGTACTGCACCCGGAAACAAGCATTTTTACGGCTGAGGCCTATGCACTTTTATCGGCTGTGAAGAGTATAGGCAAATCGAAACTCAAAAGATCAATAATATTTACAGACTCCCTAAGCGTCGTAAAAGCCATCATGACTCTACATAGACACAAAAACCCTGTACTTCATTGAACTGTATTCTGCTCTGTGCAAAGCATATATGTCTAACCAGCATATTATTTTGTGCTGGGTGCCTGGCCATAGAGGCATCGAGGGCAATGTTCTGGCTGATCAAATGGCCACATCAACTACATCGCGAGCCCTTAACCCTACCGCTTCTATCCCTGCCAGCGATCTCAAGCCCTACTTGAGAAAGAAACTTCGAAGCCACTGGCAGCGCTTGTGGGATGCCGAAACGAACAATAAGCTCCACTTAGTTAAGCCACAAATAGGTCCCTGGCATCCCGTTACGAAAATACGAAGAACAAATGTCCTATTCTGTCGTCTGAGAATAGGACATACATACGGCACCCACAATTTCCTCCTAACTGGAAATGACCCGCCAACCTGTGGTAGATGTGGAGAGAGGCTTACCGTGCTCCACGTCCTCGTGGATCCCGCAGGGGCGTCTGCGCAAGCAGGCGTTTGGTGAGTTGCGCCACCACGTACCCGAGCACACGAGGGTTGCCCGCAGGGGCGTCTGCGTCAGCAGGCGTTTGGTGTGTTGCGACACCACGTACCCGAGCACACGAGGGTTGGACCCTCCCGCGTGTAGCCGTGCGCGGCTTAGCCGTGTCCGGGGAAAGGGGGATCCTGGGAGTTGAGCCGATACCGGGTGCTTGGACCTTTACGGCCCCCCGGCGGAGGCAACACACTCCTTTGGCCTCTGCTTCACGTAGACGGCACCCTCGGACTGACCCACCCGGGGGAAATCGGCAGTCGCCCTTTCCTGTCCTCCTCCTCTATCTTCGTCTTTCTCTCTGACTTTCAATCTTTCCTGTCTCCTACTCGCTTCCTTCTACTTCTGATTTTCTGGGCGGCAAGGGTTAACCTTGTGTGGGTAGCCAACCTTGGGTATTCCATATTTGGTTATAGTAGTGACGTACAGCTGGCGTCTGCAGGTCTTGTGTTCACAGGCCCTGCAGCATCCCCTTGTTGGGCTCCATGGTGGGTGGCTGGCGTTGCTGCCGAAAACCCGGATATTCTTATGGCTAGCCCTTTTCCACCACTCCCTGATCGCCGTCAAAAAAGAGGGCGCGCCGAAGATGTATTCCAGTTCTTTGGACGTCAAAGACAAGATTTCCCACGATTTCATGTCATCCACTCAGAAAAACCAGAAAAACAAGTTCGAACAATCTCCCCTTTTCCTGTTTCGAAATCTCTAACTCAGGCTCTAGGACCAGGCTATAAGGCAACGAGGATGGCAAGTGGTGATCTCCTCTTGGAGCTCCACGATCGCAAACAATATGAAAAGCTGCCGAATCTAGTGTCCTTTAGGGACGTCCAAGTAACAGTAACTCAGCACCGTACTATGAACACCACCCGCGGAGTTGTTTCAGACGAAGATTTGATGGAGCTGACTGAGGCTGAACTCTTGGAGGGCTTCAGTGAGCAGAATGTCATCCATGTTAAACGGATTAAGATGAGACGAGACGGCAAGGAAATTCAGACTAAGCACCTTGTGCTCACTTTTGGTTCATGTGATCTGCCCGACTCCATCGAGGCCGGGTACATTAAACTTCGTGTTAGACCATACGTGCCAAATCCCCTCAGATGTTTCAAATGCCAGCGATTCGGCCACAGTTCGCAAAACTGCCGAGGCCGCCAAACTTGTGCGAAATGCAGTGCACACGAACACACTTCTGAATCTTGTGAAAACTCTCTCCACTGTGTAAACTGTGATGGGGAACATGCCGCATACTCGCGGTCCTGCCCATCCTGGAAAAAAGAAAAGGAAATTGTTACAATTAAAGTCAAACAAAGCATTTCGTTTAAAGAGGCACGAAGGCAGGTGTCCTACCTGCCAAAAACCAGCTTTGCCGAAGTGGTGCGTCAGGGGGCTGCGCCACAACGGCTTTCGGCGGCTGTCTGGCACACGCGTAGTGAGCCAGCGGTGACGCCATCCGCCCCCTCGGCTGCTGCAGCTAGTGCTGCTCCGCCGTCTCAGAAAAAGGGGCCATCGACCTCCGGGCTGGTGGCCTCCAGGGTCTCGTCCCTCGAGACGAGGCCTTCAACACGAACAAACCGCTCTCAAGAGCGGGTGTCCAGCGCGCCGCAAGAGCCGATGGACACATCTTCTAGCCAGACGGCGCAGCCAGCGCCTAAGGAGCGGCGAGAATCTCTCGACCGCTCCAAAAAAGAGAAACCCCGCATTACAGGGCCTCTAAAGGGTTCTGTAAGCTAACTTTCTTGTCCTAAACACACAGCACAACACTCGTTTTAATATGGGCACTCAAATAGTCCACTGGAACGTCAGAGGTCTCCTCCAAAATCTTGATGACGTTAAAGAACTCCTCCGCAAGTTTAGTCCCAGGGTGCTGTGTGTTCAGGAAACACACCTCAAACATACACAAACAAATTTCCTAACACAGTATGCTATTTTTCGCAAAGACCGCGATGACACTGTTGTGTCATCCGGTGGTGTTGCTATTATAGTTGACAGAGGTGTTGCCTGTCGGGAAATAAAACTTCGCACGCCCCTGGAGGCAGTTGCTATCCAAGGGGTGCTGTTTGACAAGCTAGTCACTATCAGTTCTATATACATCCCTCCAAGTTATCAAATTAATAAAACCGAATTTCAAAACTACATAGATGAACTTCCGGCTCCATACATAGTTGTCGGAGATTTAAACGCACATAACTCATTGTGGGGAGACTCTCGTTGCGATGCGAGAGGTCGCCTAATCGAAAACTTTCTCTTTTCCTCAGGAGCATGTATACTTAATAAGAAAGAGCCAACATACTACAGTGTGGCGCATAATACATACTTCTCCATAGATTTAACTATAGTATCAAGCACACTAATGCCGTACCTAGAGTGGTCCGTTCTCAAGAACCCTTTTGGGAGCGACCACTTCCCTATTATATTAAACTTAACGAAACAAGATATAAGCTCACGACACATTCCCCGATGGAAGGTTGACACAGCTAACTGGGAACGTTTCCGAGAACTTACGTATTTAAGCACGGATGATATTGCCTCCTTTAATATAGAAGACGCTGTGGCGTATATTACAGGCTTTATAATTGACGCTGCCACGAAATGCATCCGTCAAACTAATGGACTAGCGAATAAACGTCGCATTCCGTGGTGGAATGAAGAATGTAAACAAGCCCGGAAAAATCAAAACAAGGCTTGGGTACGACTTCGCGACTCACCAACTGCCGAAAACTTGATTACTTTCAAACAAATAAAGTCCCAGGGTAGAAGAACGCGTCGACGAGCTAAAAGGGAGAGTTGGGAAAAGTACATCTCCGGTATAAATTCTTACACTGATGAGACAAAAGTGTGGAATAGAGTAAATAAATTAAAAGGCCGGGAGGTACACCCACTCCCCTTAGTCAGTACCCAAGGTGAGAGCCTGGAAGACCAGGCAGACTGTCTGGGCGAACACTTCGAACATGTATCCAGTGCGTCCCATTACACAAAAACATTTCTGAGGATCAAAGAACGCGAAGAGCGCCAGCCCCTTAAACGTAAAGAATCATCGAGTGAGGCCTACAACTATCCATTTACTTTAACTGAACTTAAGGCATCCCTCGCTTGCTGCAATAACTCGGCGCCAGGTGGTGATCGTGTCATATATGAAATGATTAAGTACGTACATCCTGAAACTCTGAAAACACTCCTGTATCTTTTCAATGCCATGTGGGCGGATGGGTATATCCCGTCTTCGTGGAAGGAAGCTATAGTCATCCCCGTGCTTAAACAAGGCAAAGACCCATCCCTAGCCAGCAGCTATAGGCCAATAGCGCTAACAAGCTGCCTGTGCAAACTATTTGAAAAAATGATAAACAGGCGCTTAATGTGTTTCCTTGAATATAACAAACTACTAGACCCCTTGCAATGTGGTTTCAGGGAAGGTATGTCCACAACAGACCACCTTGTTCGCATTGAGTCTTATATCAGGGATGCTTTTATACATAAGCAGCTCTGCCTCTCAGTGTTTCTCGACCTAGAAAAAGCTTACGACACGACAAGGCGCTACGGCATTCTCCGAGATCTCTCGGCGATGGGTGTCCGTGGCAACATGTTAAATACAATCGAAAGTTACCTATCTAATCGCACATTCCGCGTAAGAGTGGGCAACGCCTTGTCTAAGTCATTCAACCAAGAGACCGGTGTGCCACAGGGAGGCGTGCTTAGTTGCACACTATTTATTGTAAAAATGAATTCCCTGCACAAAGTCATTCCACGCACAATGTTTTATTCAATTTATGTCGACGATGTGCAAATAGCCTTCAAGTCATGCAATATTGCCATCTGCGAACGACAAGTGCAACTCTACCGTAGCAATCCCTACCACAGACTTGAATGAAGCCTTTCTTGCGCAATAAGCTGAGAAACTTTTTGCAATCCATCTGGGACCGTGAAACCTCCACTAAACTTCATTTAATCAAGCCGCACCTACGAAACTGGCCTTCGGTAACAAAATCGCAACAAACTGGGGCGCGATTTTGTACGCGTTCCAAAACCGAACGGAGGCGGTCCGTTCTTTACGTCACGAAATAGGCGGTCCGCCATGTTCGCAAGGACGAGAGGAAGCACAGAGCCAATGAGCGAAGTCGAAGCCTGCGTCACGCTTTTCACGTCTGCTTGGGGACCGTATAACATACTTAGAAGCGTTTCTAACATGTTTAGAAATATTTGACTATTATGACTGAGTAGCGAAATGTGTTGGTGCTGCTTTTCAAAGATTCAGTTTGGAATGCGGAAAGACTGAAACATATTATTGTGGTTAATGTCTTGAAATGGCGCTAGATGGTGTCGCAGTTTTGCGAAACGGTTAGTGGTCGTGCTATCCCCTACCCCGTTTCAAGCAATGCTTTTATGCACGTCTCCACCACTATTGAAATTCAAACGGCGCGACTTTTGAAGCGGTTGGTTCAGTCGAGCCGTTGCGTGCGGAGAGCCATGGCGGAAAACGTGTTAGCTTCTGTACCCGCTAAGGGACCGCGCGTTTCCGAGGACCAGCGGGAGACGGTGCTCGCTTTTACGGAGCAGCATCTCCAACTGGCTTTAAGATCCAGCGAGCTGGGGCCGGGCTTCATCCTTGTTCACCGGCAACGGCTGTGGCAGCAGCTGGCTGACGCGCTGAACACGGAAGGGCCCGTTGTGAAAACGGTCGACCAGTGGCAGCAGGTCTACGAGGCCCGCCGCGACGCTACCGCTATCGCCCAAGGGCAAAGGTGAGTGACCGTCGAATGGTCTGGGCGATTTGTCCTTCGACATAGATGTGTATTTTCAGAAGCACTGGAGGGGGTCGCCCACCCGGCTTCCGGGGCCGAGTGCTCCAGCTGACGGGCACGGTCCGCTTCCGTGGCGTCACCGACCTCCCCTACCAAGAGGTAAGCACACTGCCGGCGTAATATCATGAGTTCCTGAATGGTGCCGACTTAGAGTTTGCCATTATCTGTAAGTGGTACTTTTAGCGGAACGCGACACTGTTGGTGAACAGGAAAATAGCGTAGGATAGGTTAATCAACTAGAATCTCAGTTGGCTGCACTTTCGGGAAAAGGGGGATTAATTGATCATCACAGAAATAAAATGCCTTCAGGCAAGTGCACGAGGATGGTAATACATGGGATCATTAAGCACTTAATAATTGCAGAATATTCCCGCAGATGTGTAGTACGAAAACTTTTAACATAGCCAGTGTAACGAATAACCAGTAGCTAAGGGACACGCTTATGACACTTTCCAGCAGGCAGACGTTTCCACTGCCGCCATGGAGGTCGTCGTCGAGGCTACGGACGAGGCTGCGGGCATGAGGAGCACAGCGACACGTAGGCATCAGAGGAATGAGTGTTTTAATTATCGCCAAATGTGTGTGCAGTTCGTAAACTTGTAATGTGTTTACTCTACAGCGGCAGAGGATCCACCGCGCGGCGCATCAGGCACAGCAAGGATTGGCCGCTGCACCTGGTAAGTTATTGGTCCTCAAGCTGTTACAGAAAACAAGCTCTCGTATTTTATTGAGCTAGCCCAATAAGCCATAACATGGCCCTAGCCACTTTTTATGAATACCATAAAATGCAATGAAACTGTAGAAAATTATGCATGCTTTCAGTGTTGAGCGTCCTGTACGACCACCACGTGGACAGCGACCACGACGGGTGGACACCCTCACAACCATGTTGTCGCAGTGCGCCCGCAGCCTCGAAAGGGCGACGAGAGGCTCCAGGTTGGTAGATCCTTTGGTGTCATTTTACATGGAGGACATAAATATTCTTTGTGCTCTGTTATCATAAGTGAATCATGAATCTGGAAAACAAACCAACTTTGGATGCAAATAAGAAATATACGTTGTATTCAGGGCTCGGTATCATACCTTGCCAACGATCAACAGCCAGGCAAAAAGGTTGGTTAGCCCTGAAAAGGGCTGTGTGGTGGTAAGAGATGCATTTGAGTAGATGACGGAAGAGTAGTGCCATCAGGCCAGTGGCTCTTCAACAGAGAGAGAGAGAGAGAGAGAGAGAGATAAATCACTTTTTTTATTCTGCGATAAAAAATGCATTGATACCCTCAGTCCAGGGCGTCGCTTGCGGCGTGCTTCAGCGCTACGCCGATGAAATCCGCAAGGAATCGTTGGTCGTAGCGGTCAGTCACTCGGAGGAAGGGGTAGATGGGAGGCTGAAGGTTTGGGTAAGGGGGGGTACTTTTTGATGGCATCGCCATAGGATATGTGATGTGTTGGGAGGATAGACACGACAGTGGCTACAGCGAGGGAGGTCGGGCATTGTTGTGCACGTTGCAATTTTTGACAACAGCAGCTTCCAGCCATGAGCTGGTTGCGAGTAATCAGCAACTCATGCGAACAGTTCCGCCACGATTATTGATTTCAGGTGCTGCAGAGGACCGAACAATCCAACACACGCCTCGCTGTCGCCGCAGAGAAGACGGCAGCGGCTCAGGAGGGCATCCTGGAGAACGTGCACTCCCTGGCACTAGTCATAGCTGGGCACCTGCAACAAGAAAGGCGGAATTAATTTATTGTTTATTTTCACCTTTTCAATTTCATTTTAGTCATTTATGTTTTAAGAGTTCAGTTTATCTTGTTTATTTATTGTTCTTTGAGTTTTATATCTTCAATTTCATTTTATCCACTTATTGTTGCTTCATTTTGAGTTTTAGTGTTTAAGTTTCATTGTTGCCTTGTATGAGTAATACAGGAGGATTTTTTGGACGAAAGGCGTAATCCGTGCACCCATTTTTGTATTGTAGTATTTTCTTCTTTCTATTTATGCTAATCCAGCTGCAACGCCAGCATGCTTTCTTTTATTTACACATTTCGAAGACAATGGAATCATTAAAAGTAGTTGTCGATTTCTGTGTTTAGGTTTTGTACTGTGATATTTATATTGCTTCCCTATGTTTTGTAGCTTACTGTACTCGTTATGAAGCGTTACCACATAGTGTTTGCACTGTGATATTTTCATTTCGGCACATTGATGCTAAGGTACAACTACAATGTGGTCTTTTTCAGAACACCAAACTAGTGACTCTTCAAGTTGCACCCGCAGGGGCGTCTGCGTAAGCAGGCGTTTGGTGTGTTGCGACACCACGGACCCGAGCACATGAGGGTTGGCCCCTCCCGCGTGTAGCCGTGCGCGGCTTAGCCGTGTCCGGGGAAAAGAGGATCCTGGAGGTTGAGCCGATGCCGGGTGTTTGGACCTTTACGGCCCCTCGGTGGAGGCAACACACCTCTTTGGCCTCCGCTTCGCGTAGACGGCACCCCCGGACTGACCCACCCAGGGGAAACCGGCTGGTCGCCTTTTCCTATCCCCCTCTCTGCCCTTTTTTCTTTCCTATCTCCTTTCTTTACTGTCCTGTCTCCTCTTCTCTTCAGTTACTTCCTCACTTTCATAGGCGGCTCGGGTTAACCTTGTGTAGGTGCCCTCTCTTGGGTTTATATATAAGGTTATAGCGGCAATGTACGGCTGGCGCCTGCAGCCTTACACGTTAAGTGCTGCACCGTCCCCTTGTTGGACTCCGTGGTGGGTGGCTGCCATTGCTGCCGAAGTACACTATACTCCTATGGGAACACCTGCTTTTCCACGGCTTCTTGATCGTCTCCCTCAGAAGAGGGGACGCACCGATGAGTTTTTGAATTTGTTCACCCGGCCTAAAGACATTTTCCCACGATATCAGGTAGTACATAGTGAAAGAACTGAAAGACTAGCGAGAACCATATCCCCATTTGTAGTTGCGAAAACCTTGACCAACACTCTAGGCCCTGGCTACAAAGTCACCAAAATGCCAAGTGGGGACCTTCTGCTTGAGCTGCGTGATGAGGAGCAACACAACAGACTTAGCAAGCTTGTTACCTTTGGTGATGTCCCAGTTACTGTTTCACCGCATCGTTCCATGAACACAGTAAGGGGGGTAGTATCCGAAGCAGACCTCATCGACCTATCTGAAACCGAATTGCTAGAAGGATGGAAGGAGCAGAATGTCACGAATGTGCAGCGCATTGTTATGAGGCGGGACAACAAAGACATTCCCACGAAACACCTCATACTCACCTTCGAATTGAGCACTTTACCACAAAGCATTGAAACAGGCTACACAAAGATACCAGTAAGACCATATATACCCAATCCTAGGCGATGCTACCAATGTCAAAGATTCGGCCATGGTTCACAGAACTGCCGTGGTCGACTCACCTGTGCTAAGTGTGGAGTACAAGGTCATGCCTCAGACAACTGCGAGGCCACACCTCACTGCGTTAATTGTGATGGTGAGCATCCAGCGTACTCCCGGTCTTGTCCAAGTTGGAAAAAAGAAAAGGAAATTATAACACTGAAAGTTCGTGAAAACATATCGTTCAGGGAAGCACGCAAAAGGTGCTCACCATTCCACACGACCACTTACGCTGATGCGGCGCGTCAAGGGGCAGCGTCGCAGCGGCTACTGCCACCAGCCCAGCCCGCGCGCAGCGAGCTGTCGCTTGTGGCTCCTGCCCCCAGGGTGGAAGTAGCTAAGTCTACTCCACCTAACCAGCAAACAGGCCCGGTTACCCTAGGGTTGCCGGCACCACAACAGCCCTCGGTGGCAGCCTGCGCTACGCGAAGCGAACCCGCAGGCCCACCAGCAGCTCCCACGGTGGGTGCAGTCAAGGCTGCCTCACCCTCTCCGGCCATTGCTGGCTGTGGTAACACCCGGCGCAGCTCAGGCCCAAAGGCAGCCCCATCGACCTCCGGGCTGGTGGGCACAAATGTCTCGTCCTTCGCGGCGAGACTCTCTCGCGAAACTTCTCGCTCGCAAGAGCGCGTGTCCGGCGCCTCTCAAGAGGCAATGGACACTACACCCATCCCGACGGCGCACCAAGCGCCTAAGGAGCGGCGAGGCTCCCTCGACCGCTTCAGAAAGGACAAATCCCGCGTTACAGGGCCTGGAAAGGGCTCTGTAATCTAAGGCAATACTTCCGTTTTTAGTACACACAGCACCAATTTAATTTCATTATGGATACACAAATTATACAATGGAACGTCAGAGGCCTTCTTAGGAACCTCGACGATATCCAAGAACTTCTTTACCAACACAATCCAAAAGTGCTGTGTGTACAGGAAACGCACTTAAAATCAACACATACAAACTTTCTCCGACACTATGTTACGTTTCGTAAAGACCGTGACGATGCTATCGCATCATCAGGCGGTGTTGCCATTATAATTCACAAAAGCATAGCATGTCAACATTTGCAGCTACAAACGCCCCTCGAAGCAGTGGCAGTTCGACTTGTTCTTCTGAACAAACTCATCACCATTTGCTCGCTTTACATTCCCCCACATTACCACTTACACAAACATGAATTTCAGTCCCTTATAGACGAATTGCCAGAACCTTATCTTGTTCTTGGCGATTTCAATGCGCACAGCAGTCTGTGGGGCGACTCTCGTATCGATGCGCGAGGTCGTCTTGTTGAAGAATTTCTTTTCTCGTCTGGTGCGTGCCTCCTGAATAAGAAGGAACCTACATTTTACTGTATTGCAAACGGAACCTTTTCTTCTATTGACCTTAGCATAGCTTCCCCGTGTCTATTTCCTGAACTTGAATGGGAAGTTACCAAAAATCCTTACGGGAGCGATCACTTCCCCATATTACTGAGAACAACCACAGAAAATAAGTCTCCACCACAAGCCCCTCGATGGAAGGTTGATACAGCAGATTGGGAGAAATTTCGAACTCTTACTAGCAATATCTCCTGGGCTGACATGTCTTCGTTAGGAATTGATGCTGCTGTAGAGTATTTCACTGCCTTCATAATTGATGCCGCTTCTAAATGCATATCCGAAATAAGTGGTGTGGCATGCAAACGCCGTGTCCCATGGTGGAACGACGAATGTAGGAACGCTCGTAGGAAACAGAACAAAGCGTGGGGGTTGCTACGTGATTCACCTACTGCGGAGAATCTTATCAACTTTAAGAAGATAAAGTCACAAGGCAGGAGAACGCGCCGACAGGCCAGAAGAGAGAGTTGGCAGAAGTTTTTATCAGGTATACACTCGTATACAGATGAGGCCAAAGTATGGAACAGGGTTAACAAGGTGAGAGGACGACAAACATATTCACTCCCTTTGGTAAATACACAGGGCGACAGCTTGGAAGACCAAGCGAACCACCTGGGTGCACATTTTGAACATGTGTCGAGTTCATCGCACTATTCTCCGGAATTCACAAAATACAAAGCAGCAATAGAAAAACAAAAACTAGACCGAAAGAGCACCGGGAACGAGCCATATAATTTACCTTTCTCTTTAGCAGAGCTTCATGCATCACTCGCCTGTTGCAACCAATCTGCCCCAGGCTCTGACCGCATATTATATGAAATGTTGAAGAACCTACCCTCTGAAACGAAGAAAACCCTTGTCTGTCTGTATAACTCTATATGGACCTCCGGCGAGATCCCCTCTGCCTGGAAAGAGGCCATAGTGATCCCTATCCTGAAGCAGGGGAAGGATCCATCCTCTGTATCGAGTTATCGGCCCATAGCGCTAACAAGCTGTCTCTGCAAAGTCTTCGAAAAAATGATAAACCGTCGCCTATTACATTTCCTAGAATCAAACAGACTGCTTGATCCATACCAGTGTGGTTTTCGCGAGCGTCGATCCACCACTGACCACTTGATACGTATTGAGGCGCAGATACGCGAAGCTTTTGTTCACAAACAGTTCTTCTTGTCTGTATTTTTAGACATAGAAAAGGCCTACGACACCACATGGCGGTTTGGCATACTGAGAGACCTCTCCCACTTTGGTATACGTGGTAATATGTTAAATGTGATTGAGAGTTATCTGCTGAATCGCACATTCCGTGTTCGAGTTGGCAATGTTTTATCACGACCTTTTGTGCAGGAAACTGGTGTACCCCAAGGAGGCGTGCTCAGTTGCACACTCTTTATCGTTAAAATGAACACGCTTCGTGCTTCTTTACCACCAGCTATCTTTTACTCCATCTACGTGGACGACGTACAGATAGGCTTCAAGTCCTGTAACCTCGCAGTGTGCGAGAGACAGGTACAGCAGGGGCTCAACAAAGTGTCTAAGTGGGCAGAGGAAAACGGGTTCAAAGTAAACCCCCACAAAAGTTCTTGTGTTCTTTTCACCAGGAAGAAAGGTCTTGTTGCAGATCCAACTATCGAAATGTATGGACAACAAATACCTGTGAACAAAGAACACAAATTTTTAGGCATCATACTTGACTCTAAGCTTACTTTCATTAACCACATAAAACATCTGAAGGCGAAATGCCTAAAAACAATGAACTTACTGAAAATTTTATCTCACACATCCTGGGGCACCGACAGGAAGTGTTTAATGAACCTTCACAAGAGCCTCATTCGGTCACGATTGGACTATGGTGCCGTAGTATATCACTCTGCCGCCCCGAGCGCGCTAAAAATGCTAGACCCCGTCCACCATCTAGGTATCCGCCTGGCCACTGGCGCATTCAGAACAAGCCCCGTCGAAAGTTTATACGTAGAATCCAATGAGTGGTCACTCCATTTCCAGAGAACATACATCAGCTTCACCTATTTTCTCAAAGTACACTCCGATCGTGAACATCCTTGTTCTGCAACCCTTAATGATTTGAAGTGTGCAACGCTTTTCTATAATCGACCCTCTATGAGGCGGCCTTTCTCATTGCGTGTAAGAGAACTTAGCGAAGAGATGGATATCCCACTTCTAGAACATCGCCTAATGCCTCCAGCTAAGCTTTCACCGCCCTGGGAGTGGCAGGTGATAGAATGTGATCTATCCTTTGTAGAGGTCACAAAGCACGCTCCCGAGCTCGAAATTGCAATGCATTTCCGCGAACTTCAATCGAAGTACTCGTGCTCGGAATTCTATACCGACGCATCCAAGTCCCATGCTGGCGTATCTTACGCCGCTGTTGGCCCCTCCTTTTCTAAATCTGACGTATTGAACCCCCTAACAAGCATCTTCACTGCAGAAGCCTACGCAGTACTGTCTGCGGTGAAGCATATAGAGAAATTGAAACTACAAAAGGCAATAATATTCACAGACTCGTTGAGTCTTGTAAAAGCGCTAACATCTTTACAAAAGCATAAGAATCCTGTTGTTATCGAGCTTTACTCACTCTTGTGTAACATTTACCAATCTCGTAGACATGTAATAATATGCTGGGTGCCTGGCCATAGAGGCATCGAGGGCAATGTGCTAGCAGACCAGTTGGCCACATCAACTACATCGCAAGCTATTAATCCTGCCGCTGCTATTTCCTCCACAGATCTGAAGCCTTTTTTGCGAAGGAAACTGCGAGGCCACTGGCAGCGTCTGTGGGACGCTGAAACAACTAATAAGCTCCACTTGATTAAGCCACAGTTAGGTTTCTGGCCCTGTACAACTAAAACACGACGAACTGATGTCCTATTCTGTCGTCTCAGAATAGGACACACATATGGTACTCACAATTTTCTATTGAATGGAAATGATCCTCCAACATGTGGTAGATGTGGCGACAGGCTCACCGTCCTCCACGTCCTCTTGGAGTGTCGGGAAGCCGAAAGAGAAAGAAAGAAACATTTTCCTCTCGCATATCGCTATTGTGTCCCTCTGCATCCCGCTATGTTTCTCGGTAAAGAACCACTTTTTAGCACCAACGCAGTCCTTGCTTTCTTGAAAGATGTTGTGCTACATGTTACTAGCCCAATAAGTTCGTAGTGCATCCTCTCTCTAGAGGATGTTGCTGCGATAGTTTTTTAACTGCACATGCCTCCAGGCCCTTGTGTTTCAAGGGCTCTGTTTAGGCACTTGTGCTTCTGGCCAATACTTGTATCTTTAATTTTTTGTAACTCGTATCATTCTTTCGCAATGCATTCTTCATGTCCATAGTACACATAATCACTCATTGCCATAATCTTATTACTTATAGATTTTACGCACTTTACAGCGACTGATTTTAGGCCCCTTTACAGCCATGCCACATCTAATGTTCATATAACTCCCTATTCATCTACCACTAACAAGCCATTACCATCGTCTTGGCGCGAACTAATACTGTCATGGCGCTCTTTGGCCATACCTGGCCCTTGCGCCACTAAACTCCAACAATCATCATCAATCAGAACTTTGTTTATTGTGGCGTGCTGCATTAAAAGAAAGGTTGGTTACGATAGCTGTCCTTACAAATAAATTTATTAGTTATTTTCTTTCTTTATTTACCTCGATCAACTGAGTTTTCGTTAACTATACGGTCTGCGGTGCATTAATAGTAAGAACTGTGCTTCATGTCTTCAGTCATAGTTAAGTTCTTCAGCGCAGTGTCTTCGCAGTTCACATTGTGATATGGTCGATTTTGTCCTTTTTATTAACTGCCTTTTGTTTAATATATCCACCGATTCGTTTTATTATGTCGTTGGTAGCGACATAAGTGCTTCAAAAAGATGTCAAGTACAATGAGTAACGCGCCGGGGCCTGCGGCAGCAAGAGGGCGGTGCCGAGCTAGGCGGCGGCTACAGAAACAGCCTGACGTATGCCAGGGCATGAAAATGCTTGATTGGAGGCGTGATTTGAGTAGCTGGAATATTTCATGATAGCGCAACCTACGGAGCTCCGTGGCGGCGGCAGCGGTGATTTCCCTTCCCAGCCGAGGCAGACCCTCCATTGGGAGAGCTTGAGTTGCCGATTAAAACGCGCTCGATAATGTGTGCAGTACGAGCACCTCGGCGTTTTTGAAATGACAGGTTTAGGAGAGGTCCTAAAAAAATTGTGTTCCACTGTCATTCAATACATATGAGAGAAAGAGAGAATAGAGAGGTTTAGCATGTCCGGTATTCGGGTATACGCAAGTGGACTGGGCGTTTTACCGGATGAGCGGAGGCCCAAACGTGAACGACCTGCACGGTGCAGCCACCTGGGGGCGCCGAGCTCAACCAGAAACACGCAACTAATATTGCAGTAATCAAGTGTATTTTCATTTACACCAGCCGCGAAGTAGAATATGCTCTCTTACTGCAATATAAGCGTTGTGCTTGTTACAGAGGAAATCACAGGAAACAGGAAACTTTCCTTATCACAGGAACCTTGGTGTCGAAAGCTCGGTGTTCAGTTATTTTGAACGCTTAAGGAAAGCCGCATACGTCTTGTATGTACCATATGTCGCCCTCCCTGCTTGCACCACGTGTCGGCAGTATCTAATAAATAAATAAAAATAAAGAACATGGTAGGCAAATGGTTAAATAACAGGAGATGCGCCTCAGATACTTTATTATGTAAGATATTGATCCCATGCGAAATTGCGTAATCTCTGCATGTCGACGTCAACATGGCGAGAAGAAATTTATCCGCTGATTACCTCATTCTAAGACCACTATAGGTAAGCCTTCCTCGTAACCACACATTCACGTTCACAAGTGCAAATGAGCAAATAAGGCTGGAAAAGTGTCTAAGACGGAAAGGTTGCTCTTAAATGCCAAATGTCATAATGCACATCTAACTATAGGTAAAAATGCATGAGGAACACTCACAATGTTCACCGAGCAGCACGATCGCAATAAGGTAAATAGCTGAGATTTTGAGGAGACTGCAATGTTGAACGTTTGCCTTTCTCAAAGTCCGTGTCACTTAGTGTATCCACACACGGAAACAAATTGCTAAATCAACCAAGAAGCAGCCCCTTTCTGCGCTATCCAGCTCACACTCCAATTGGATGGCTTTCCGAGGAAGAGGGGCCACGTGAGCGGCTTCAGCCAATAGGAAGCTCCGCGTCATACATTCCGTTCGTCGGCGCCGTGCGAGAAAAAGGAATTCGGTGCTCCAAAATTTTTATGCTAATTCTATGGCAGGCTACCGCCACAAAATCGACACTATAATCACACTGAAAATAGAAGCAGACATGGCGCGGTATTCCAAGTAATCTTTATTTGAATCATTCACACATACTATATACGTTGAACGGATGGAACGGTAAAAGCTGTCAGGTATACCTTGGAAACGAAAATAAGAAAGCGACAAAATAAGGTATTCACCAGAGCGTGCAAATAAGACTGTGGAACACACAACCACCTATATATATCGTATATGCCCTAATGATCGGTATGACTGAGATCACGTTAATTGACGCATGCCTGAAGTGCTTTCAAAAAGCAGAATTTTGAACAGCGCTACACAAGACGCGCAGCGCAGACTGCTGTCCTGTGCCTCTTTTCTTCGTCCTGTGTCGCGCTGTTCAAAATTCTACAGTTTGACAAAATGTACCAGCCATCGCAAATGAACACGTACGCTCCTGAACTTCTGCTTAGCTGCACTACACTTAAAGGCAGATACGCTATTTGACACTTTCGACACCTGGGTGCTTTCTTTTTACGGGTCACGTACTACGTAGCCCCGCCGTCTACAGTTAAAGGCCGACTGCAGCGAAACTAACTTGAGCTCAAGTTAGAAGGGATAGTAGATGAACGCCACCAAAGTAGTTGCGGCAAAGCTGTAAGGCCAACAGCCACAGGTACAGTACATGTTTTAGTTGACAGCTTTCCAGACGTCCCCGTAACACAGGCATGCAGAGCACAGCGATGTTGCACGATAAGGTGGACTATGACGTCAATCACATAATCGTACGTAATGCTCTGGGAACTGTCCGAGTGGTACAACGTCTTAGCTCTAAAACATATTCGAAAACGCCCTGGACGAGAAGCCGCAGGCAGAATGCACTATGCGTGCGAGGAAGCAAGCTGACTTCGGGTCGGGCAACGTCTCAGTTCTGCGTTATTTTGACGGTGAGCTGTAATGACCATGATTTCCCCAGTTTCAGTATGGAAAGCATGGATGTTCGCGAGTTGCTTCTGAGCACCATTCTCGTTTCGCACTCAAATTTTGTACTTTGTAGTTGTAGTATCATTACATTTTTCTTTCTTTCTTTATCTTCTTTCTTTCTTTTTCTTTTCCTTTTTCTCTTCTTCTTCTTTTTCTTTCTTTCTTCTTTCTTTTCTTTCTTCTTTCTTTCTTTTCTTTCTCTTTCTTTCTTTATTCTTTCTTTCTTTCTTTCTTTTTACGTAATGCACAGTTTCGCTGTAATTGGGAAATGTCGCGCAAGGATAGTGTGTACGTGTAGCATGTGCTAAAGATAAAAAAAAGTTGCAATCAATAGAGGCTGCGTCCGTCAGTGGCAAAAGCAGGCATGCTGAGATGTACAGGGACGGCGTGCTTACTACATAACAAATAACGCTAGTGAGCGTAGAATTCGCCATTTCCAACACACACTGGATAAAAGAGCATCGCAGGACTCGATCGAAATGGTCACTAAGCAGATTGTTAGGTGAGATCATAACCAAAAAGTGGTAAAGTTGGGTCAAAGACGTAAAAATTAAATATGCGCTGGGCAACTTTAAGAAAAAAAAAAATACCACCGCATCCGTGAGCGAATTCAATTCACCTTCTCTACCAGGCATCTTGCGTTTCGACTGCCTGGGCCTGCGAGGCAGACTATGACATTTAAATCTGCCGCCTCAGAATAACGTGCACGCGCCAATTTCCATTTCACTAATTCCTGTATCTTCATATGTTACTATTTCTCTAAATCAACTCAACAAAGTCAGCTAGATGTCCTTTATGAATATAAGGAGAGTAAGGGCTCCGCATAAAAATACATCTCCGTCCTGTGTTCTATTTTCTCCGTATCTTTTACTGCTCTTTGTATCCATTCATGCTGATCGTTAATGCTTGGTTGCTTTAGCCGAAAGCACGTCTTTGCATAACCAACCTGCAACATGCTCCCCCACTGTATATATCTTGCTTTCTCCTATGCCGAGTTTCCTTCTGATTTCATGCTATGTCCATTTTTTACTACTTCCTCAATCTTCCCGACGTTATAATTTCGCATATCACGTACTTGTTCTTGTTTATAAGTTTTGACAGTTCATTGAATTCTATCTGATCTCTTGAGGTAGACACTCATTGTGTCATGTTTCATGTCTTTATTAAGGCGGAAGCCTTATATTCCCATGAAGCAGAAAATCCAGCAAATGTCCGCGTTAACTTCTGATGTCAAGGAAAACCACGTGACCAAGTAATTACGTCACGTTCCCTTTGCTTGACCTGCTGCGGCTCGCCCTGCGAAATCCCACGGTGAACAGCCACGGCGTCGGACAGACGCCGTGGCCCACACCCCCAAAAAAGTTGAGTTCCCTTATTCGAATAGTTGACCAAGTTCAAAACCGACCTGGCCCACTCCCAAAATTGACTTGGCCCACCCCCAAAATTTGCGTGGCCAACCATCAAAATTGACTTTGCCCAATTCGAGAACATGACCAAGTGAAAAGTATCGCGCGGAAGAGTCAGAATGCTTTCTCATTCATGCACACAAGGAGACTTGAGTGATTCTGTAACTTTAAGTCTTGGTTGTTTGGGACAGCTTAGCTACTTGTTGCCTCGGTGTCTTGCCTCCCACTACAGTTGCTGCTTCCTAAATCAGTCTAGTTACAGTTCTATTCATTAACGCTATGCCATCTTCATCTTCCTGTTCTAAAGCTGCACATTTGATTGGGAGCACCAACTGAATTTATCTGCTTTTACCCTGACTGCGTCTGGGTCGGCCTGTTTCTTCTCGGCTAACTTTGCTCTTTCTTACTTCAAAGTGAGAGCAATCCTAGACCTCACTAACCTATATGACTGCCCTGTACCCTACCTAACACTTCTATATACATTCTGCACTATGATGGGCTCAGCACAGGGTAAGAAATATATTTAATTTCTTGTTTCCACCTTAGGTCTTTTTGAGATCCACTTCTTGTTATTACGCTTTCGGAAGAAGGTATTCATTATTCGCAGCCAATTCCTTCCCGCGAATTCTAACAACATCTCTCCTCCACTATTATTCCTAGAGTGGATGTCACAGTTGCCAATTGCCTGTTCCCAGCCTAATTTTTTCCCATGCACTTTCGCATTCTAGGCGCCCATGATTACAGTATGCGGAGTTGGCCCTATTATTATTATTATTATTATTATTATTATTATTATATTATTATTATTATTATTATTATTATTATTATTATTATATATTATTATTATTTGGTTTGTGTAGATGTAACACAAGGACACGAAGGAAAATAGGGAGGGAGCAAGCTGACAACAGCCACCGAGAGGGGCACAACGCCTGCTTACTCTTTCAGAGGAGAAAATAGAGGAAATGAAAACATGAGGAAATGAAGAAATGACGGAGACACAGACAGAACAAAACAAAAATAAAAATATATCTATAAACGGGAGGCCAAGTCAGAGTCCTAAGAAAAGTTAGCAGGGCACCCTTTCTCATTGCTAATTCAACATCCCCATAGAACTGTTTTTTTTTCTTCATCATCATGCCTGGACGCGTCACGTGCAGGGTAGCAAACTGGTCTTTTTTTCTGGTTAACCCCCTGCCCTTCTCCTCCTTCTTCTCTCTCTCTCTCTCTCTATTCTCTCTCTCTGCTGCCCTACAGCACAGGACGGCGTGGTTGATTTTGTACTCATCTTTGCAAGGCCGCCGCTTTCTTAAACTATAAACTATAAATTGAAATGACGCAGATTTGGCATAGTTAGTCGGGTTGTACGTGTTGCCGCCAGGCCGCGCTGTAGCTGCTGGCTGTGCTGGATAGCATGCATATGTGTAAACGCCTTCCCGATAAATGAACGAGAATACAGGAAACCTAGGGCCAGATTTGTATTAGTCATATCATAGAGGCCAACAAACAAAGACGCCAAGGACAGCATAGGGAAATTACTTGTACTTATTAATTGAATTAAAGAAATGATAAATTAATGGAAATGAAAGTAGATGAAAAAACAACTGGCCGCAGTGGGGCACGAAAACGTCATCGCATTACGCGTGCGACGCTCTTACAATTGAGTACCGCGGCGCCGTTTTCCCATCCACTTTCCGAGGTATTTATAGTTATCTGCTAGAACTAAACCTGGGCGACACCACTCACGGCCTTGACGGGGGATGTGGAACATTCTTTTGCCACAGGCGTCACGTGTAAGTGATCTTTGGTCACTTTTGATACGTCAAAGTCAGGGTCAACTCAGCGCGTGGGAGGGACGACTTTTCAGACGCAAGAGTTGCATGCAGCATCATTCAGAACAGCCTAGACGACCAGCGTTTTGCTTTGGTTCAATATACAGTCGAATTCCTTTACATCGAACGCCTCTACAGCGAGATGGACTGTATAACGAATAATTGATTATGTCCCAGCTGAATGCTATGTTTCATATGTATTGTGAACGCCTTTATAACGAAGACCTACTACAACGAATTTGCCTGTACAACGAAGGAATATTGGCGCCCCCGGCGGCTGATTTGTTGCTTTACAACGAATGCCAGGTAGCGGTACCGCCGCATGCTCTCCGTAGACGTCACCGAGGTGCGCTTTGCGCTATAGCGTTAGCGGCAGCGCTAGCTACGTACTTGACGAACTTGCCTATTTCAGTATAGTCCAGCTACACTGCTCAGGAATCGCTTAACCCGTACGCTGTTGTGTAACGGATCCACGGGTGCGACAGCTGACGAACACGTCGCCTTAAGACGAAGGGATGATGTAATCGTAACTGACAACCGACGACCTCTTCAAGGCATATAGGATGGAAGAACGCGAATGTCTACGAAGGCAGCAGTGATGAAGATCCTGTATACTTTGTTCGTGACATATGCCGAATGCAGCTACAAAAGAGCGGACGAGCAGCACCGATTTGGGATTTCGGCATGTAATGAGGACAACAAAATTTGTCAAAAAATCGTTTAAAGTGCATAATCTCTGTCTTGAGTTGGTTTAACGTTGCATATTGCTTACAAGACTCACGTAGAAGTGACGACAAATTTCTGGAACACAGCGAGATGAGAACAGAAAGAAAAACAGGCCAACACACGATGCCGCTCAGGAAAATGGCTTCAATAGCGCGGCGCGCCACACAAGTATCGCAGCTATGAATGGATGGGGAAAGAGAGGAGCTGAACGCATTTCGCACTCGGCGGTCGTTGAAAACAAGCGGAGGGCTACAACTACGCAGGCGCGGCGCCAAACTAAGCACTGGCGGCAGACCGGCCGCTTTCGCCATTCCACTCCACAGCGCGCACTATAAACACCATAGTCCAGCGCGAGCAGTGCCGCCGTGGGTGCCTATATAGATCCAAACTTTTCAGCTGGCGGTCTGCGTTCGTGGAATAATAGTATCCGTAAATTGCCCAACGCTCGGTGCAAGAAAGGGCAGCGCTCCTCTGCGAGTATGACGGCACGGCGAGGAACGATTTGGCCTTCGCGCTTTAATTACGTTGCCGCAATTAGCGGGTCGAGGGCGAGGGAAACCGACTAACGGGGCTTGGCTAAGGCGAGCCGAAAGGCCTCGAACGCCGCGCTGCCGGATTTATCGTCGCCGCGAGGACGACGCTGGCTTCTCAAACTGCTTGAGCTCAACCATGCCCGGCTCCCCCGCAGCCTCCTGTCCCCCTTAATCCCTTTCGGCCGCAGCTTTGCTCGCTGCGGAACCGAGTGCTCTATTCGCGCACCAGGCCACGGCCGGGGAGCTTCTGCTGGGCTCTTGATGAGCGCCGGCCACTCTCTCGTGCATTCGTCACCGCTGCCGAGGCGGCGGCCAGGATTCGGCTCAGTCGCACAACAGCCGCGGCGGTGAAATATGGGCGAGAGAGAGGAGAGAGGGAGAGCCGAGGGGAGGAGAGATAGCGGCTGCGGTCACTTCAGCGTTGGTCCGGCGCTCCCTTTCGTACGGCGGCGCCACTTTCTGGCGCGCTAAGGCCAGAGTGCAGAGCGGCACCACGTATGTATATAAATAAAACGCAGGAAAAAGGAGGGGGGGGGTCAAAGGCGTTCGTCCAGCGCTGCGCGGTCATTCTAATGAAATGTGCCAGATGCCGCTTTAATATATCGCGTTTCCCCGCGCTGCAAAAGAAGAGGAGGACACCACTCCGCTCCTCGAGCGAGAAGTGGACGCAGTGCGCTGCGTAATAGAGCGATGGAGAGATTGAAAGGGCGAGGGCCCAGGCATGGCTCGACGGTCAGTCAGTCCCGTGCGTCGGGCCGGTGTCAGCTTGCGTTCCTCTGCGAGTCCATTTGAAGCGCGAGGACGCGGCGCCGCATTTGCGCGCGGCCTGCCTGCCCGGGGCCCCCGGGTCGCGGCTGTGCGCCAGGAGAACTCGGGGTCGGCTGGCAAAATTTTTGCCCGTCTTTCTCGCCAGGAATGAGTTTCGTTTCGCGGTGGATTGGCGGGGACAGCGAGGGAGAGTTCTCTTTCCCGAGAATATAGAGAGACAATGGCCAGCTTAACAGAGAGAATATAAACACAGCGGGGGGAATTCCGGCACGAGCCCAGCCAGGACGCAGACATGGGTTGAGCGAATAATTGCCGCGCCGCGTATTGCTGGAGTGCCGTCGCTCTAGGTCAAAAGTGCAGAAACTTCTAATTAATGAACGTGCAGTCGGCGTGCCCGCAGTCTTGGATTGCGTGCATCTGTCCGGTGGCGCTGTAGGGGGTTGTATTCGAGATAGAGATAGGGGAAGAAGGGATTGACTCGACTATTTGGTGTCGTCCGAGCTCCGATTACATCGTAGTTAACAGACACGTTCTCGTATAATACCGCGAACTGAATACAGAGAAGAGGGTTGTATATTTATTGCAAACAGTGACGCCACCCCAATATTGCTGCGTTCTCATCAACACTGTGTGCTCAACAGTGCGTATGCTCATCAGTTCACCATGAACATTGTGTGTTGCCGCTCAACAGAAGTTGGCAATTTTTTCCAGACAATCGTGTGACTAAATATTCCGTAACTGTTTCTGCTGTGTCCGCACAGTCGTTGGTGGCTGCCGACGATTTATTAAATGCAAGGAATAAGTAGCATAGCAGCAGGCAGTAGCTGATGTGTTGGAACAAACACTGGATGGCAGTTGCGCGCGTGAAGCGGGCTCGTGCCTCAAGTGGCACGTGCACTTCGTCGCTGTCGTCTTTGAGACTACGCATCAATTCTTCTCGCTTATACGAAGTCTCCATAGCGGTCTGGAGGCCGTCCAGGCTTGGTGGTCGCTGTACCGAACGGGTGGGTCCTGCTTGTGACGTCACGGTTGATGGCTGAGAGGTGGTCGAGCCTTACGTATCGAAAGATTCTAGTGCCTGAGTAACAGCAGAACTCGATGGTGTTTCTTGTGGGGTTTATCAGAGAAGTGGTCTGCTTTAACCTCTTCTGTCGGCAGTTATTGCTTGTCTATCTGGCTTGTTTTCTTTATGCGATTCAGGTGACGCCGACATTTACCGCGGGCACATTCGACAAGCCAGGTCGTTTTCCGATACGGTGCAGATTTCCCTTCAACTAGTCTGGCTTCGTCAAAAAGTGCCGGATAACTACTCTCTCTCCTCCTGAAAAGAGATTGATGGCTGTAGTGTCTCATTGCGTTCCTTGACTTGTGTTTCGTCTCTGGCTTGAGAAGATCGAGAGGACACAAAGTTCTCGCCGACCCCCCTCGCGTGATGTCATTCCTGTAGCTGTGAGTGAAACCGTGGTACGTTGCCCATACGTAAAGGAATCTCGCAAGTCGGCAATGTATAGTCTAAGATATCCTTCAGGAGGGCTCTCTTCATTTCAGTTCTGCCATACCCATTGTTACGAGGTGGTAAGCTGGTGTTGTCTGCC